>NW_027210853.1:0-302500 GCF_029030835.1 Brachyistius frenatus | reverse complement strand
GGCCGACCAAAATTACCCCAAGAGAGCAGCGACGACTCATCGGAGAGGTCACAAAAGACCCCACGACAACATCCAAAGAACTGCAGGCCTCACTTGCCTCAGTTAAATTCAGTGTTCATGACTCCACCATAAGAAAGAGACTCGGCAAAAATGGCTGCATGGCAGAGTTCCAAGACCAAAACCACCGCTGAGCAAAAAGAACATTAAGACTCGTCTCATTTTTGCCCGAAAACATCTTGATGATCCCCGAGACTTTTGGGAAAATACTCTGTGGACTGACGAGACCAAAGTTGAACTTTTTGGAAGGTGTGTGTCCCGTTACATCTGGCGTAAAAGTAACACCACATTTCAGAAGAAATACCAACAGTAAAATATGGTGGTGGTAGTGTGGTGGTCTGGGGCTGTTTTGCTGCTTCAGGACCTGGAAGACTTGCTGTGATAAATGGAACCATGAATTCTTCTGTCTACTAAAACATCCTGAAGGAGAACGTCCGGCCGTCTGTTCGTGACCTCAAGCTGAAGCCAACTTGGGTTCTGCAGCAGGACGATGATCCAAAACACACCAGCAAGTCCACCTCTGAATGGCTGAAGAAAAACAAAATGAAGACTTTGGAGTGGCCTAGTCAAAGTCCTGACCTGAATCCTATTGAGATGCTGTGGCATGACCTTAAAAAGGAGGTTGGTGCTGGAAAACCCTCCAATGTGGCTGAATTACAACAACTCTGTGAAGATGAGTGGGCCAAAATTCCTCCACAGCTGGAAAAGACTCATTGCAAGTTATCACAAACGCTTGATTGCAGTTGTTGCTGCTGAGGGTGGTCCAACCAGTTATTAGGTTTAGGGGGAAACACTTTTTCACACAGGGCCATGTGGGTTTGGATTGTTTTTCTCCCTTAATAATAAAAACCTTCATTTAAAAACTGCATTTTGTGTTTACTTGTTATCTTTGACTAATATTTAAATTTGTTTGATGATCTGAAACATTTAGGTTAGGTAGTTACTTTATTAATCCCCGAGGGGACATTTTTGTGACAAACGTGCAAAAAAATAAGAAATCAGGAAGGAGGCAAACACTTTTTCACACCACTGTATAATATATATATATATATTATATATATATTATATTTATATATTATATATTTTTCATACAGAACTTTCACTTGTAATGAAACGTTTTTATGAGGAAGTATTGGTACTTTTTTTTTTAAGGATGTGAATACTTCTACCACCACTGACCATTGTGATGTAATGTTGTCATCCGCTGTAACCAGATTTTCTTTCTAATTTTAAACAAACTGTACTGTGTTCTGGCCAAAATGAAAAATGTGTTTAAAAAAAATACTCAACTCAGGGAACCCTTCTGTTAGACGATGCACCAGCAGTGTATTATTTTAGAAATGCAACACCTACATGCATATATTGCCACATACTGCACAACTTAATATTGTAATGCAGGTTAGTGAAGTTTTGTGTGAAAAAAATACATCATAAGCAATATAATGTTGACTAGCCAGTCTTTGTTTAGTTTGTTTTATACAGCGCTTACACTAGTAGTACCAGATTCAGTTTAATAGCACATCGTCTCAACCCCCCCTCATACAGTCGTATAAGTCCCTCTGTATAGCTCAAATATATTAACTTGTATCTGCCCACTTCACCAGCATCGAGAGTAGAGAGCAATATTCCTCAACTCGGTACCTCAAAAATGAAAACATCCGTTTCATGCGTACCTGCAGGAACTCCCTCGGGTCACGTTAGCAAGACTTGCAGCTTTCTAACTTTCAAAAGAATTAAAATTCGGAAAGTAGTTAAGCTGCTGCAAATGACTTTGTAAGAGAGTTGGAGCTGTGGAGTAAAAAAAAAAAAAAAAACTAAACTAAAAGGCACGGTCATTCAAAAAGTTTATTTTCCGAATCATTTATTTGCCCAAAGGTTTGCATTTTAAGATCAACGAGATTACAAACCATCAAGGGACAAAGAGGCATTACTTAGTTAGAAAACACTCACAAACTTCAATAGCAATTTCAGTTGTAGATACAGCCATTCATTTCTGTGAGTTCTACTCAGGAGAGAACTTTTGTATACAAAAAGAGGTTGCTAAAACTTCAGGAAAAAAAAAAAAAAAAAAAAAAACCCAATGTCGAGTTGCATTGAGAGTTGTGTGACGCTGGAGGCCAAAGTCACAGGGTGGTGATTGTAATGAAATTTGTTGCGGTTGTAAAACAACAGAACCCAAATGTTTCTAAATGTAGTAGCTGCTCTACTATCTGGGAATAACCCACAAAAAGATCAATTTTAACGTCGGAGCATCTTGGCTAAAATAATTAAGTGTAACACTTAAACCTTCCAATGTGTTTAAAAGGAGATATGTAGCAGCTGTTGAATAGAATAATATTGTGATGCTTTCAGTTTGGTCCTTTATCTCTCAAAATGAAGGCAAATTGCCAGACAAGGAGGACCGGCAGATAGGTTTAAGATAACAGGGAAAAAAATAGATGGCTATAGGGGGAACAAAGCAACCTCAATGGCAATAAATGAAGTAAACCCCTTGGTGAAACTGCATTTGAGCTGTCTGGATGTATACTGGATCAGTGGCGTGTTTGTCTGAGTGCGTCTGTACATGGTCGAGTGTTCCTGGGGGTGGATTACACAATCATTTCCAGCTGTCGTGCGTATTCTATGACTTGTTGTGCCAGCTCCGTGGAGGGGATGGTCACCTCTTCTGTCCGCTGCTGCTGACTGGTGAAAGAGTAATAGCCATCTGCGCTCAAACTCCATCCCCTCTGAAATGAAAAACAAAACAAAACAAAAAAAGGGACAGTCAGCTTTGGTTGTCTGGCTATTTTATTCTTTGTAGGCAAGAGTCCAATTTTTTAACAACTTGTTGAGTTGATAGGAATAACAACTGAAACTTAAGCGATAAGTAATCTGCTGTTCCAGTCAACACCTGGCTGCTTTTTACACCCAACCAAAATATTTCTATTAGCATCCACTTATTTAAATAGAATTTATTGGAGCAAGTAATATATGTTGTCCAAAAATGGACTTGGCTTTGGTATAAAAACCATTTTTCACCCGTGTTATACTTTCAGGGTATGCCAATCCTTTATCGGCTCTTAACATCTACACAAACATCTTCTCTGGGTAAACAAAGAATGAAAATAAGATCTGTAATCCTAATGACACCTACAAGGTGAAATGTTGCTAAAAACTGTCCTCATTTATGATATTTTTATCCCTTTGATAGCCTGATGTCCTTGGATAAATACAACTCAAATAAAAAATACAACTGAGCTTATGTGTGAAAATTTAAAATGTAACTTATGTTCAATTGCAACTTCAAATACAAAAACAGAAGATTTGTTTTCCCTTTATGTTTTCTGTTAACCTCTGGATGCTCCTATAATTGGGAGTTTGATTCCTAAATGAAGATATACGTACCTTTTTGGCATACTCTGTCATCTTTTTGGGGGAACTGAAGAAAAGCACACGGGTGGCTTCACCGAACTGGATCTGCTCATACGCTTTCTCTATGCAACCTGCGATCTCATCACTGCAATTAAAAAAGCCAGAGCATTAGCTGGGGTTATCTTAAAAATATTGTTTCATAGGTTAAATGTCATCAAATAAACAACTAGCAACAAGTTTTCCTTCCTGAAACAGAGTCCACCTTACAACTTAGGGAAAGAAGATGAATTGAAACTGTCATCCATTTTACATTTGTTTTAGTGAAAGTACTGAGATAACTAGTACGACAGCATAAACCAGTGGGAAACTCGTGCAAACCAGTTGTTCCTGTGGTCACAGTGTTATTTATATTAACAACATTTTAAAACCTTTAAGATGTGTTATTTTCAAAGAAAAATAGCAGGCATGAATACAATTTGTGTCCTTACCGAATTGTGTCAAGCAGAATATCTATAAAAAAGGTGTAGCTCTCAGCAGGGATGTTGCCTTTGGCGAGAAATACCTTGTTGTAGCTTCCCTCCATCAAGTACTGAAATGGTCAGGAGATAAATAAATTATGAAGGTGGCATTTACACCAAAGTTATTTTTGACATTATAACAATATAAACAGAGAATTTCACAAAACCAAGCATGTACCCGAGGAAATATTAATGATAATTTGTGCTGATTAATTCAAAAAGCAGTCAAACTGGTCCAACCAGTGAATCATTGATTGCAGTAGCGTGCCACTGACAATGTGGCCGCTCCCCCCTGACTGATATAGAAAATCTGGAACCCAAATTATTAATTTAAATGAACAAGTTAAGTATTTTGAGAGTGAAAAAAAACAAACAAATATGAAAAAAAGTCTCCCGGTTAGAGTAAATGACAGCACCTGCTCTAAGGACACCGGGTGTCTGATGTATACGTTGGTTTGAATATCTCGTGCGCTCAATCTCTCCAGTTCAGTGTGAAACTCGGACACACGATTCTGTGAGAGCAGGAAGAGCAGGTTCAGTCCAAGCAGCTGGTGCATGTAGGCAGCGTCTGGCAGTTCGTCCCTTCGTGACGAGAGTAAAGAAAGATCCATGTCAGGAAACCCTGGCGACTGTATTCTCAGTACATATGAAAGACCAATAAAAGGTGTCATTACTTGTAATCAAAGTAGTAACATTTTAGCTGGGCCATGTATCTCTCAAAGGACGGGATGTCCTTCTTGAGGATACTCCACAAGGCTCCGATTTCAAGGACATCACCTGAAACACACGCAGATTTTGTCTTGATTACGGGGATATCGTTTTGATAAGTAGTTTATCGCCTCGCCGGCCGTGATCGATGCGGACCGGCAGCTCGATGTGCATTTATTTACTCACGAGCTAAAATGAGCTGCTGCTTGGTGAGCGCCGACCCGCTGGTGGGTAAAAAGTTCAGCTCCAGTAATGAAACCTGCAAAAGGAAAAACAACAGCTCGTGGTTATTTTCTTAAACTTTCCAATTGAATGTGTAGATTGTGTTTACCCCTAATCTGAGATTATGGAACTAATGACAAAAACATACCACGGAAAGATGGAAGAAATAAATTATTTAAGATTTTCAATAGAATAACAACTTGTTCATCAATAAGTGACGTTTGGGTTAAATCCCAGAAGATAGAAAAAGAAGCATCTCAACAGTAAAAGTCCTTAAAATCCACATATCTCCATGAAATAAAATACAAATTTTGGACATGCATGGTTTTCACTGTAAAGAAAGGGTTTCAAGAATTGCAATATTAAAAGCAACTAGTAAGTAAATCTGTCAGAAAAATACAGAAGTATAAAATAACAGGATGGAAATGAAGCTTAGTTCGTTTAACAACAATGACGTCACGTAAATGATTCGTTTCCCGACTGTCGTTCACAGAAAACTTAACGATTGCGTTGACTAATCACCCAAACACTAACACGATCACTATTTAAAAAAAAAATCACTACCGGTGTCCAAAGCTCACAAAACAATAATAAAAATAAAACAACCTCTGTACACAACGTTAGCCGAGCTAGCGTAAGTTAGCAAGCTTAGCTCCTTTTGCTAAAAAAAAAAAAAAAAAAAAATCGCCATCGTTTTTCAAACGGCTAAAATTCCCAGTTTAACTCGTTTGATTTAAAATAAATAAATAAATAAACAGACACACGAAGGCGCGAATCTACCTTGAGTTTGCTCAGAAGTTCTCCACATTTGCTCAGGTTTGGGTTTTTCTTGTTCCATTCCGCCTTCAGAGTCTCGTACAGCCCCGCGGTCTCTTTCAACGCCATGGTGATTCTGCAAAATGTACGACACCGGCCGCCGGAATACGGCAAGTCGACTGTCGTGAAGCGCTTTTCGCTCGTTGCCAGGGAGGAGGGGGGAGGGGGGAGGGGGCTGGCTTCCTTCTAGCAACGGATCGCGCCTGTCGATCAAGATGGCGGCGTTCGGCGCGGAGCGCTGGCTCAATGATTTGCCAAACCATGCCATTTTCAAAACGATACGACGCAAGCTGGGTTTGGAACCGAGCGCACATGAACGAGAAACGGCCAAGAACCTGACGTTTTGTTTGGGCGGTGACTTTTTCCTGTGGGACGACGGAGACCGCGTGTTTTACACGACGAACTTGCGCCACCTGAATTCGGAAGAGAGCGACGGCGACGGCAACGGCGGCGACGGCAACGGCGGGAAGTACCAGACCATGCTGTGCATCAACCCGCCTCTCTTCGAGGTGTGCCAGGTGTTGGTCAGCCCGACTCAGCACCACGTCGCGCTCGTCGGGCAGCGGGGCGTCTCGGTGCTGGAGCTCCCGCAGCGGTGGGGCAAGAGGTCCGAGTTCGAGGGCGGACGCGGCGACGTCAACTGCAGGACCATCCCGGTGGCGGAGCGCTTCTTCACCAGCTCGCCGTCGGTGACCCTGCGCCAGGCGGACTGGTACCCGAGCGAGACCGACGAGCCCCACCTGGTGCTGCTCACGTCCGACAACACCATCAGGTTTTACGGCTTGAAGTCGCCCCAGACGCCGGCCAGAGTCCTGCCGCTGTCTCAGTCGGAGGACGGCGGCGGCGGCGGCGGCGCGCCGGCCCGCTCCTACGCCGCGTCTCTCGGAGAGATCGCGGTGGCGTTTGACTTCGGGCCGATTTCGTCCCCTCCCAGGCAGCTGGTAACACAGTGCGCCAAAGGACAGCCGGTCTATCCTCTCTACGTCCTCTACGAAAACGGGGAGACCTACGTGAGCTACACGAGCCAGGCGACCGGCGTGAGTCTCAGCAGACCCGTGGGACCGCTCCCCATGTACCCTGCGGCGGAGGATAACTATGGCTACGACGCTTGTGCCATCCTGTGCCTGCCCTGCGCGCCCAGCATCCTGGTCATCGCCACCGAAACGGGCACGCTGTACCACTGCGTGGTGCTGGAGTCTGAGGAAGAGGAGGAGACCCGGGCGGTGGAGAAGTGGATCCGAGGCACCGACGCGGTGCCGGCTCTCTACGTGTTTGAGTGCGTGGAGCTCGAGCTCACGCTCAAAGTGGCCTCGGCGGAGGACGAGGAGCCCCAGGAGTTTGACTTCACCTGCCCCATCAGACTGCACAGAGACCCCCTGTGTCAGCACAGGTATCACTGCACCCACGAAGCGGGCGTGCACAGCGTGGGGCTGATCTGGGTCAACAAGCTGCAGAAGTTCCTCCAGTCCGACGAGGAGGACAAGGACGGTCTCCAGGAGCTGGCCGCCGAGAAGCGCTGCATCGTGGAGCACATCCTTTGCACCAGGCCGCTCCTCACCAGTCGGTCGGCTCCGGTTCGTGGCTTTTTGATCGTGTCGGACCTCTCCTTGGGCGCCACCATGATCTGCATCACCAGCACCTACGAGTGCCTCATGCTGCCCCTGCTGAGCTCCATCCGGCCTCCGTCCCCTCCGCTGCTCTGCTCCCACCCCGGCCCCGGCTCCTCCAGCTCGCCTCTGCGCGGGCTTGCCGACGACTCCTTCGAGCAGCACATTCGCAACATCCTGGCCCGCAGCTCCACCAACCCTCTCGTGTTGAAGGCGGGCGACAAGGACACGTCGTCGCCGCCGCCTCCGGAGTGTCTGCAGCTCCTCAGCAGAGCCACGCAGGTCTTCCGCGAGGAGTACATCCTCAAGCAGGACATGGCCCGCGAAGAGATGCAGAGGAGGGTGAAGCTGCTGACGGGCCAGAAGAACAAGCAGCTGGAAGAGATGACTCTGTGCCGGGAGGAGAGCAGGAGCCTGAGGGAGGCCGCGGAGAGATTGGCCGACAAGTACGAAGACGCAAAGTATCGTCAGGAAACCATCATGAACAAGGTGAAGAAAGTGTTGTGCAGCCTGCAAAGCCAACTACCCATACTGTCCAACAGTGAAAAGGACATGAAGAAGGAGCTGCAGAGCGTCAGTGATCAACTGAAATACCTGGACAACTGCATCCGGCAGGTCAACATGAAGCTGGACTACCAGAAGACACAAGTGGACAAGGACATGCCCGCAGCCAGGACCACGGTGTCACTCAACGCCCAGCAGAAGAAGGTGGTGCAGGACGTCCTCCGAGAACAGGGACAGCAAATTGGTGACATGATGAAGCAGATCAAAGACATCAAAAACCATTTTAGTTTCTAAGCGTTTCAGAAATCACTTCAATGTTTGCAAGCAGTTTGGGAAATATTTCAAATTCCCTTTTGAGCACAGTCTGTTATTGCATCTGTAATGAGATGTTTGGAAGTGGTATCAGATTCCAGAAATATTTTATATACAACCTTCTCACTTTACTTTTTGATAACTACATGTTGTATGTCTCTTAATAGGAGTACAATATGTTAGCCCTCGTTGTCTTACATAACAGCTTGCAGATGTTTTTGCTGAATTTGTCTTCCTGAATGTTAACGTGAGAGCAGAACGTGAAATGTGTGGGAAGGAAATATTAGCAATACTTTGAGCTGAACTGTTTTCAACATGGGGTTTTCTCACTTTCTGGAAAAAAAAAAAATAAACTCGTTAGTTCTCTGTAACAGCTTTTGTGAAGAAATATTTATTGTTTATGACCTTTTGATAAAAGCGCATTTGCAAGTGAATTACAAAAAGTTGTTAAATTTATTAACACGGCGGACTAAAGGAACCAGAAGCTATTCGCATTAACGGATAAGTTCATGCGGTATTCACATGCTCACGCGTACCGGTTGCATTTATTTCCTCGGCCCGTAAAGACCACGAGAAAATCCCTTCGTAGTGCAACTCCAGAAGAACCACCTGCAGCGTGTAAAATACTGGAAGCGCATTTCTAAATGCTGTAACGGCTCAACAGTCGGATGACAATTACAGCAACCAGAAGCTCTTTCTTTTCACTTTCATTTCTTTCTAAGTCTGCACACATCTTTTAATCCGTACATCTGCACGCGTCCAGTCTGCCATCTACAGTTGGAAACTGCATTGTACAGTTTGAGCTCAGGATTCCTGCCTCCACCAGATGTCACCCCTCTCCAGAGCGGATGGCCTCAGTTTTTCTTCCACTGCAGGTTTTCTAGGGAGGAATTCCCCACATAAACACTCGGTGACGTACAGGGAGACCTCGGTTTATGTTGAGTAAGCTCCATTGTTGAGGATTTCTGATGGGTTTGTTTTTTTTTGGGGGGGGGGGGTCACCGGCTGTAATTTGGGCCTGACTGCAAGTTTCACCCCCTTTGCTTTGGCAGCACTGTAGCTTGTTTTGAGGAACAAATATTTGAGATGGTTTATGACTCAGCGGTGCCCTAATTATGTAACAAGCAGGCATTGTTCAAACTGCTATGGGGATTTTTTATTCTACTCTCGAAAATGTTGTTGCTAACGGTGATTTTAAAATATACAAGATGGCAGAGCATAAGTTGTAATCGACCTGTATGTCCGTAAGATCACGTCAATGAATACTTTTCACTACTTGTTTTTTTTTTCTTTCAACATTCCCTCCCTGGTTCTCAGATACACCGGAGAAGGTGTGGTGTGCTGCAGGTCTGGTCCAGGAACGCTCCAAACAGGGGGATGTGGTAAAAGTCCTTCATGAAGGTACGGTGTTTAGATCCTGAGGAAACTTAGCGGACCCTAGGAAAGGGGATATTAATAACTCCCAGGCCAGCCTACCGCATTCTTCACATGTGAGTCACTCAGCCAGAGAGCAGGGAGGAAAGGCTGGATTGCCTCTGTTTCTCATTTGTGTTTCTTTCCATGGAGGAGTGGAACAAGGAGGCGGGGAGGCCACCCCTTCTTTCAGAAACCTTGAAAAGCCTCATGCGAAGCGTCTTTACACGGGGACACGTTTGTCCTCATAGTTTAAACCAAACAAGATGCACAGGCAGGCCAATGATAATGTAAAATAGGATAAGGGGGTACAAACCGACTGCCTTTAAGTGTGTGTGAGATATATATAGAGAGAGAGAGGGAGGGAGAGGGAGAGGGAGGGGAAGATGGTGGGAAGGAGAGAGGAAAGGGGAAAGAGCCTCGGAAAATGGTGGTATGGGGATTTGGCACGGGAGAGTGTGAGTCACTGTTTATCTGGTCTGTCACCAAGAGACCAAGTTGGCTTGATAGAAAAGAAAATCTTGTTAAATGAGGACCAAATTGAAAGCAACCAACTGCTAGTTTTGTATTCTGTACTGTGTTTATTTGTAGGCATTTTAATAACTCAACGTTTGTTAACAATTCAATTCAGAGAAGTTTTAATGGACAGAAATATGATTATATTAACACAACATTAAGACGGGTATGTATGAATTATACACATTCTATATGTCTGTCCCTCAGGTTGTGGCACGTTGATGCTTAATGTGCAGCAATGTCCACCCTGTCTCTTCCTACAGGAGAATTTTGAACTTTGAAAAGTCACTAAGCGCTTTGAAATCTTCTCGTAAATGGTCCTTTTTTTTTTTATCATCTCTTTTTCAGGCTTGTTAAACTTCTAATCTGCTTTAGTTTCTTTCTACTATTGTTCCATTTCGGTTTCATGACATTAATGATTTTGTTTACTCTGATTGGTGTTTTCCGGGCTCAACTTTTTCAAACTTTGTACAAGTTTTTATTGATACGAAAGAGTCAAGACACAGGCGAGGCACAGTCATGGAATTTTATTTGGTTACAATAATAGTTATCATAAGAACAATCGGTGGAGCTGTGCACAGTAGTCAGTAATATGTCGATCATATATTCTAGTTGAAAAGTTTGTCTCGGCTTGTAATGTTCTTTTAAGCAACTGAGGTCTTGCTCCTGCACATACAAAACAACATTTACAAAAATAATATATAAAGTCTACACAAACACGTGGCGAGTAAAGCAGCAAAGTGAAATGCATTCAGGGTATTAGATTGGTGCTGCTACTTTGAGTAGAAAAATGCAACAAACACATAATTTGGGCAAAATAAGTCTTTGGAAATAAATGTGTAGATGATACCCTCAGTGGAATTACAAATAATCTCCGAGATAAATGCCACTCCAGGGTAGTCACTGAAGGAATGGTAAATATAAAGGTCTTAATACAGAACAGTTTTACTCTGAATTCTCTCAAACACATGCCGAATACTGCTCACTTACTTTATTGACTTCTGCTCAGCAAACACAAGTAGATATATATATATTTAAAAAGCTCATCATAAAAAAGCAAACTTTGAGAGGCCAAAGGGAGGAAGCAACCAGACCCCTGTGACTGCTTAATACACAATCTTTTGAAGTAAGCCTCGTTATAGTCTCAAAGGTATGACTTGCACTTAAATACAGTATGTTTCATTGTGCAAGACTAAAATCAGTCTCAGACTAAAAGTTGTACACATTACATACAACATTCTGACGTGGGTCTGCGCGAAAAAAAAAAAAGAGCAAATACAAACAGTAGCATACAGTAAGTGTGACAGCCAAAAGAGAAGAGTCTCTCTCAACTGCAGGGACTTTGTGACATGTCTATGCATCAGAACCCTTCTGCCTGCGTTTGGAGGGTGGAACCAGACGGTTAGGGAGCTCCGGGGGGAGGCCGTGGCCCTCCAGCTTGACCTCAATCAGGTGGCTGGCCAGGGCAAATTCTTCATCATCCAGCATGCCATCACGGTCCACATCTGACAGCTTCCAGATGCGACCCAGCACCGAGTTGGGCAGGCGGGAGCTCACCATCCAGTCCTTAGCCTTGGTGCCACTCAGTTTCCCCTCGTTGGGAGCGAGGTTATAGAAGATTTCGTCATATTTGGGCTTGTCTTTGGTCACCACCCAGCCATCCTCCTCCTCACATGGCTCCCCGTTCTCCTCAGCAAAGGGGTCGGCCCCCGAGAACGGTCCCGCGTGGTTCCCCAAGAAGGCACCACCCTGCACGCCCGGTTGGTCACCTGCCTCCAGCTCCTCTTGCCGCAGGAGGGGCATCAGTTTGGCGATGTCAGCAGAGAGCAACTCATCCAGGGCTGTCATCAGATTAGGCTTCAATGTTTTGAACTTGGTGAAATCATGAACCATCAATTGTTCCTTTAAAAAAAAAAAGGAAGATGACAGTGTTAGTCAGTAGATTTAAACATTTTGATTACATACAGGGGTCTCCAATCTTTTTCCTCTGAGAGCTCCTTTAATCTACCGGGTAGATCTCGATCTACTGGTTGGAGACCCTTGGATTAGATTAACTATTACCTTGCAAATTATTATTCTAATAGTAAAATCCAGCAACTCAGACGAACCTGCATTTTAGCACAATCTGGAAAGTCTCCAGCAGAAATGTTGTACTGCAGCTGGATCTTGGAGAATATAACTGGCAGCTGATAGATCAGATTCTTCTTCTTGTTGTCCTTCCTGAAGACAGAAGGCATCTCCTGCTTCAGGTGGCTGATGATGTGGGCATGGACCTGGGATTAAGAAAAGCAATGTCAACCTGTCAAGAATCTTTTAACGAGCACATGACGACAAAACCAGAAACACATGCATACTAAGTCACCCACCCTAACAAGACGTGCTCTCTTGACCAGGTCGTTGAGCTTGCGTAAAGCTGCATTGCGAGGAAGGTTTTGAATGTCAGCGAACAGATCCTCCTCCTCCAGCTCAAACAGTTTACGGTTGTCTGTAACCAGCAGCGGCTCTGACCAGAAGGAGCCGATGTAGACACGCAGGACCTCCGGGGTGCCAAACACTTTCCCCAGGGACCACATCAGTGCACCGTACACCCGCATCAGCTGCTGGGTGCCGACCATGTCTGCTTTATTGAGCACCACCCGCAGCTTGTCCTCGTTGCCTTTCAGGGCACCGATGGCCTCGGCGAACTCATCTGATATCTCCAGTTTGTGGGCATCAAACAGAAGGATGATGCGGTCCACGCGTTCCGCAAACCAGCGCAGCACCGCCGGGAAGTCATAGCCTGTTTTGCGCAAGAAAAGGTGGAATGACCAACAACATTCATGAACCTTAAAGTGCAGTACCCATAACGCAAACAAGGGAGCGGGAGAGGGGAGAAGGTCAACACAGACACAAACCCTTCACGCTTCTTATCTGCATCCGTCAAACCACCTACCGCAGAGCTTTCAGGCACCAAGGCTTCAACGTATGCAATATAGCACTGTAAAAACATTTCTTTGACTTAATGTGTGCAATATATCCGTCTACAAGTCTCTTTGAGAGATTACTTTATATGTGTCAACATAGTAAAACAGTTCACCAATATTACATAAAAACATTTTCTTACTTCCTCTGGCAAAAAACACATAAATTGTTTTGGTTAAATCTGCTTTGGTTTTCTGATCTTTGATTTTTCTTTAACTAGACTACTACCGCCCGTGATGCTCATCACAAAAAACAGAGAAGAAGAAAAAAATAAATAAAAGCGTTGAGTTTTAGCTACTTGCTTACAAAAAAAAAAAGTTTAAATTTTCAGAGAAACTGGGACACTGTTTCTGGAAAGATGTGTTGATGAAGAATTTTCAAAATGTAATTTTCAATTTCTGTGAGCACAACAAATAACATTCCATTTACTTCCATTGTCTTGGGAAGGAGGAAATGTTGCAGATGGATTTTTCCAAACCTCATTTGATGAAACCAAAACCATCTACATGACTAGATATCACCAGTGGTAAGTGAGGAATCATGTTTTTACATCATTTTGGATGGACTGACACGTTAAACTCGTTAGTTGTTCATGCAGGCTGACTTGAATAATGGGTTACTTGGGTCGATAGAAAATTAAAATCTGGTGAGATGACGATGATGATGATGATGATGATAGTAATTTCTCAACAGTACATTCCTCCAGATGTGCTGACAGAAGTTTTGTCTGTACTCTCTCTGTTCCTGATTATGATTTCATGGCTGCTCGGTGTACTGCTGAGATGTTTTTTCGCCCTGCCGCCAAGTGTTATTGTGACAGAGTAAATTGGTACCATGAGAGTTAGCCAGGCGTGCTGAGGAGATGAGTTTATGAGCGGATGTTCAGGGATGTGTGTCTCTGCAGGCCCCCCCATGCCCTCTCCTTACCTTTGTCACCTTTGCCACCTTTCTCACCTCGGCTCACTCTCTGCTTGGCCCCAGACAGGATCCCTGGTGTGTCAATGATGCTGATACTCTCCAGGACCTGGTTGGGCATCTGGGCGCACTGGAATCTAGTGAATTCACCAGCGGACAGGAGAGAAGTCACATAAACCAAGATAAGATACAAGTTCACAAATGTCAGTGTTGTTTGAAACACTGCCAGTGTGGATGAGAAGAGACTAAATTATGGGTAAAAGGTCAACTCTTATCCAAAAAAAAAAAAAGCCAACGTGATCTCAGAAGCTGATTGAAGGGTGCTTTCTCAACTGCAGGCCCATTGTGTGCACACAGGCCTCCCAATGCTTCCTGAAGGAAAATGACCACTACTGCCAGAATCAAACAATAAGGCCTGTTAACGATGTGTGGCTTAGAACAACAATACCACTTCCTGTAGCTCATGAGCTTAACGAGCCCACCGGTTCCCTGAACAGGAAGTCAAAGCAAAAGGCGAGATGCAAGTACGTTCACAAACATACCCTGCTGAAGGCAGAGAGGGACCCTGCTGGAAAACTTGCATCCGAACTTCACGTTGGAGCCCCATCAACAGGAGACCTGTATATTCCTGTCACTTCTGGCCCACACGGCCATGCTTCTAGTGGCTAACAGTACTTCACTGTAAGACATGGGCCTTCTCGCTCGGTTTACAGCGGTGGAAAAACATAAACAGAAATATAGCAGCCCAGGCGGTAAACATGGTAGGAAAGAATTTCAAGTCCTTCCTACAGTTTCCCCGAGCTTTCCAAAGTATGTGACGTCATGTGTTTGTCTTTGCCCCGAGGGGCTGCAGGGGCCCTCTGACCTCGTCTCTGAACTGGTGTACACTGAAGTTCCTGTCTGAGTACATTAGCTTTCATCACCCTCTCTGGTGATATCGCTCCCTTTCTCAGTTTTTCCACAAATATGGCAAGTGCCTCCTCACTCTGAAATTTGGCGCAAGCCCCTGAAATTCCAACGCGCTAAACACACTTTCTGCAAACTTTCTGTCTCTTCCCCGTTTTCCCTCGTTGGGTTGTCTCACATAGTCTCCCTTTCATGCTGATATCTAACTGGCGCTAGCAGTGGAAACATTACACAACACACTGTGATTCAAATCTCTGCCCTTACCTGTTGAGGAAGGTGTTTCCAAATGGATTGAGTTTACGGAAAGGCTTGTTGGGGTCGACAATAAGGGCATTCCCAGGGATGACCCCCTCCACCTCCCCATGCATGACGGCAGTGAAGCAGTCAGTGGTGGGTTCAGGACCCACCCTGCTCCCAGGAATATCCTGCTCCAGTAGATACCTGTCAGTCACACATGTAGCTTGTGATTGTTTTGTTTTCCCTACTGGTACTTTAATTAATGATCAATTCATCAATCACACAAAGATAAACAGTGAACAAAGGTGTGATGCAGAGCTGCAGGGTCTTACTTGATGAATGTTGTCTTTCCAGTGGAGTACTGTCCTACAACCAGCACCATAGGCTTGTTGTCAAAATCCGCATCCTCCAGACCGGGAGAGTGGAAGTCATGGAAACCATAGTACTGCTCCAGGGGCAGCAGCTTCTTACGGTACAGGGACTTCAGCCCTTCTGTCACAGTGCGGATCACCTCAGGCGCCTTCTTCACATTTTTTCGCCCCCAGCGTGACATGTTGATCGACTAACGAGATGATAGGGAGCTTCTTCTAAAAATCAGTGTCAGAGTGGTGTCTGTTGTTTGGATTTGGATTTCCTGTGGTTGAACCGAGGAAAACCTTCAGGTGTTTCCTGTATTTATGTGAACCGTGCTCACTTTGTCCTTGAGGCCTCCTCTGCACACGCTGGGAGAAACGATCGGGCTGGTATTTTGATTGAAGTTGGTAGTTTGTCCTTTGAAAATAGTCACAACACTGACAAGCTTCAGCCCCTGAAATGTGGACAGAAACAGAGACAGGTAGAGGTTAAGCCTAATTAAAAAAGAAAAAGAAAAGAAGAGATAATCCACTTGGCAAAGGAAAACTTTGTGGGCCGTGATCAACATTTGAAACAATTTAGAGTAAAGATGTGGAATCTGAAGCAAACTTCAGCCCACATAGTCTGCCAAACATTATCAGAGCATGCCTGGAAAAAGCTGGTGTTCATGGTGGAAACTTGCAAACCCAGCCCTGCATCAGGATTTGCACAGGCACAGCTCATTTCTTTACAGTGAAATGAGTAAGACATTCCTCTTTCCCCTGAAGTCCCTCTCCGTGGAACATGAAATACGTGCATGAATCCTTCAAGGAAGACTTTTCAGTGTTAAAATGATAAAACAAATTTAACCATCGAGTGATAATCTTTTCTTTCTTTGCTGTAGTCCCCATAAACAGAAACGCAGGATTAAGAATCAAAGGCACAACTCATTATGGAAACAGACTGACGCAAAGGCGGAGAGGTAAGACACGTGTCAGCAGACGTGAACTCATCTGTGGAGAGCTTCTCTTGTAAATCCCATTCAAGTTAAAAAAAAATTAAAAAAAAAAAAAATCTGCCCAGAGGGCAAAAGACAGCAGAGTCCTGACATGTCACAAGACCCGTTTGGAAAGAGTTCTTGTCAAAATGGCGAACCCTGGAGATCTGAAGGAGAGACATTAAATGTTGCAATTGCATACAGAATTAGTGTGCCAGCCGAGCCGTAAGACTATAACCTCATTTACGGGTTTCCTGTGAGAATCAATGGTTTGCTTTAGGTTCTGGGATCAGTTTAAGTTAAAAGGATGGTGGAAAATTCCTTGTGGGTTCGTGGACCACAATTGCAACACAGTTTTGGACAAGGAAAGTAACAGCGTATCAGGGGACACATACTTTACTATCCATATTAGGAAATTGAAAAATATATTTACAGAAAGTTTCCATTAATTCTCCAACAAATCTGTGACCTTTCCACTACATTTTCTCTCAGCATCACAATCATAAATATATATATACATATATATATATATATATTTTAACAAAGCAATTTTGAGTAAAGTCAAATCACAAGCTGATCGTTATAGCCATATACAAAGTTTAAAAACGAGTATTTACCAGGTTACTATGGAGACTTCTTCAAGCACACTGGATCCCTCTCTCCAATCTTGCCCTCTGGAGTCTGGAAAATATTTCAACTTGAAGGAGGCAAAAACAGTCTCTTGGAGGAGCTGCTGCTACATGTATGGGTGTACCTCTGACAGCAAATAGGAACCCTCCGTGGAGCGTCAACACAGCTAGATTACAGAGGATCGTTCTTCTCCAGGGTTTAATGGACTTCAGATGAGCTTCAGATCTGCCAAGAGTCCTGACTCTGCTTGTTGAAAGAACACAAGGCGAACTCTCAGACTCTCGGGCACACCACACTCAGGCTACTTTTTCCTCTCCCCTTGCTTACTTCTCCTGGTTTAATGCACCTCCTCTTCCAGGGATGCCTGGCAATACTGTGGGCAGCACCAAGGGTCTGTTCAGGGCAGGGATGAGCTGAGTTGTGGCCAGAGGGTGTGGACCTGGGGGAGGGGGGTGGGGTGTTATGAATAAATAATTTGGGTGGAGTTATTTTTTTCTTTTCTTTTGTGAACATGATATAACCTCACAAAGCCCTTATGCATAGTTCGAGTAATATACGCATCACGCTGCACTCCTCCACCAGGGCTTCTTCTTCCTCCATGTTTTACAGTTTTTTGTTTTGTTTTCAGCAACATGCCATACATTTTCAGATGTGAGTTTTTCCCCTCATCGGTTAGTTTTAAACTTGCTCCTCCCAAACTCCGTGAACCCTCCAGGCCATGAAGCACACAAACCAGCCCTGTGATTCCACTTCCATGCACCACCTGCTGGTTGCCTGAGAACACACCCCTCCGCCATCCCCATTACCGCCATCCCCCCCCCCTCCTGACTATCACACAGTACTAGTAGGTCATCGTTAGTCATCCGGAGGAATGCGCCGCTGAGTTTAGGAATCACTTTCTAAACTGCCAGACAAAAGATGAGAGGAGCTGCAGTGTTTCATAAAAGAAGCAAGGTTTAATTTACAGTTTTACTAAATGTACATTTCTTTTTAAAAAGTGTCATTATACACAATAAATACAATACAAAATTAATCTGTAATACTATACTTCAAATTCTCTTACGGTCTTTTTGTACATTATTATTGTTCCTTTATTCCATTTCAAGGCTTGTGCTGTGTTTGTGTTTGAATTGTCCACCAGGCTTTAAAAAAAAAAAAAAAGAGAAAACACACACATGAGAAGCAGAGATTAAACAAACAGACTGAAACCACTGAACATCAGTTTAAACTTGCCTGACCCCTGCTGACTGAAATGCATAAACTTGTAACCTGGCATCATAAGCAACAGGGTGGCGTGTGTGTGTGTGTGTGTGTGTGTGTGTGTGTGTGTGTGTGTGTGTGTGTGTGTGTGTGGAGGCATCATCTAAAAACAAGAACCTGGAAAATCCTCTGACATTACAAGCAGAAAAGAACAGGAACAAGTTCATTTACATCCTGACAGCATGGTACTACAGTATCCAAGAGCAGTCAAAAAAAAACCGGTTTCCTAAAAACTCCTGTCATGTTTGTATTCACTGCAGACCGAATGGAGACTGAGCCTTTTCCAATTGAAAAAAAAAAAAAGCATCCGCCTTGAGACCGGTGAGCTTTTAGGGTTTATACACTATATTAAGAATTCTTCTTGATAAAGAGGTGGACCGCATCATTCTAGTGTGTGCTTTTTGCATCCGTAGGGCAGCATTATATTTGTGAATCAAATACGGTAGGTACAGGAATACAATGTGTATAATGACCTTTTACAGTATGATACCGTTGTTTCCTCTTGTGCCATTTTGCTGCAGGTAGCCAAGTTATAGGCTGCTGACTTTTAACCTGTATTAACAAGCTGCTTAACGCTCATTAGGAATCCGTTTTAACCAGGGGATGAACCGCTGTGGATACAGACTGGTGCTCAGGCCACATGAAAAGGAATGTATAAATAATTCACGAGAGAAAGAAAAGATTGTAAAAAAAAAAAAAAAAGAAGGTAGAAGTAGAGAATAACAGCCTCTGACAATTTCATCTTGTTACTCATGTCTGGCGGACAGAACACGTACAAAATGCCAGGCATCTTCAAGTCTGCAAGTCGTTTTACCTTTGACCACACTCGCACCTCTTCCACCATGGGGGGGGCTACCTCAGACTGTAAATGACAAAGAAATTGTCTGGACAATTCAAATGGACAAACAAAGCCAACGCACCTTGGCAGAGTAGTACAGTGATACTGTTTTCACAGTGCCCCCCTTCCCCCTGCCTCCGAATCTGTGCCTTAGTTCCCCCTTGTCAGTCCGGCCTGAGGCTGAGGGGCTGTTATCTACTTTGAGTCTGGGGCACCAGGCTGCCATTGTGGCCACGGCCACCGACCTGAGGGTGCTGGGCCAAGGAGGAGGACGAAGAAGCCGAGGAGGGGGGTGGGACTGAAGATCTGTGGGATGAGGCTGCCGAACCCCCTGGGCGCTGACTTTGGTGTTGGTGGGACCTACTGTTGCCCCCTTTAATGTGGTGCCCGCGTGCAGAGGGCTCCTGCTGCAGGTTTAGGATGCTGTCGATGGCACACTGCAGGTGCTCGTTAAGCGAGTCGTCCGGAGGGCTGCCGCTGGAGAAGCTGGCGTTATCCATGTCGGGAGAGTCTGATTTACAGCGTTTGGCAGGAAGCAAAGAGTCTCGTGTGAAGGAGGACTCTGGAGACGGAGGCCCAGGGGCATGCTGGTCCATTTTGAATGTCCCTCCTGCCCTGTGTCTATTTTTTCCACTCAACCTCTTGCATTTACTTGCATCTGACTCCTGGTCTGTGTGCTCTTCCCCTCTCTCCTTTGCCCCTTCCCTGTCTCGGTGCTGTGGGAGATGATGGTGTTGCGTGGTTTTGATACCACGGTTAAACACCTCATCCATTTCGTCCAGCCCCTGCATTGCACTCCCTAAACGGCCAGTTTCGTTACTTGACTCTGTTTGAGTTTGTAAGGCTTCCCTGTCTCTTTTCTCTACCTTCACGCTGGCTATCACTGTCCGCTCTGAGGGAGGAGTTGAGGCCTCGTGCCTGGGGGGTGACGGCGTGGTTCTGGGGTAGGACAAACTTTCATCTCCTCCACCCGGGACGCCAGGTCTAACCCGGGGACTAATGTTCTCCCGATAGGTTTTTCGAAGCGGGAGGCGGCAGGTTGTCTGTGACGAAGTGGCAGTGGAGGCAGGGTTGTGTTTGACCCCGCCCGTGTTGGGGTGATCCAATGTGCCATTCATTTGAGTGGAGGATGAGGAGGTGGACAACCAAGTATGAGAGGAAGAGGTGGAGGAAGATGGGGCTGCATTACCTCTCGGTGGCGGGTTACACCGAGTGGTTGTTATGGTAACCGACGAGCCAGGAGAAGCAGTGCATACGGGGGACCGAGTCCTGATGACTGTAGTGAGAGGTTGGAACTTTGAGTGCGGTACAGCAGCTTCGGACTGAGGCTGAGTCTGAGGCTGGGATATGGACTGGCTGCTCAGCTGAGGTTGAGGTGTGTGCACCGGGTCTAAGGCAGTGTTGTGGACCACCTTACTGAACCCTGTTTGATCCTGCTTGATCTTCAGCTTTAAGCCAATTCTCCTGCGAGCCTCGTAGGTCTTCATAGGAGGCTTGCTGGTTCGCTGCGGGAGAGCGTCGTCGTCATCGGCTGCTTGGGAGTTCAGAGACGAGGAGGAAAAAGCGGATGACGCCGCTTGAGCCCGACTGAAGGAGGAGCTCTGGCTGGTAGGTTCAGCCCCCGGCTTCCCATCTGCAGGTGGTAGGGGACAGCTGCTGGACCAGGACACAGACGCACCGCCTCCGCCCTGCTTTATGACCAGTTTGGTAGGGGGGAAAGGGGAAAGGGAAGGGGTGGCAGGAGGAGCGGGAGCATGAGAAGGAACTGGAGCGGGAGCATGAGCAGGAACTGGGGTGGGTGCAGGTGGAGGGTTTGGGGTAATGTTTGGTAGAGGGGCAGGGGCAGCAGGTGCTGGGACAGGAGCAGGAGGCACCGGAGCAGGGGCAGCAGCAGATACACCACCACTCGCTGGGGTGGGTTCAGCAGCTGACGACTTCTGTTGGGATGACACTACGCTTTCCAACATCCGCACATTTGCCACAAACTCCTCTGCAAAGAAAAAAACAGGTTGTATCATTAGAGTACACCTTCCTTATATTAAGAAAAAACTATACGAGGCCACAGGCAATGGTAGGGTACCTGGTCTCTCCTTGGCCAAAACCCTGTCCTGATTCAATGCAATCTTCTCCTCTTGAATGAACATCCGGTCGATCATCACCATCTCTGCCGAGGGGCCCAGTCTCTGCTCAGGTTCATAGGCCAAAAACCATCAGTTCAATATCAATTCAAGAGAAAGAAGACAACAACAACGGTTACAGTGGGAATGCTGGTTTATAAACTTACTTTTGACTCCGCAAAGAGCAGGTAACGATATTTATCCAGCATGGCCTGAGTCCTTTTCAGCAGCTGGCCCGAGACCCTCTCAAACTCATCATCCACTGTGTGCGAGAGAACCGAAATGTTCGTGAGGATCGTGAACAGCAAAATAAATGGTACAGAGGCGGCACGGGATGATATGCAAATTGTTACCTCTTTGATAATCTTGAGAAGAGTTGGCAGTTCCCTGGTAGAGATGGTAAGGCAGCAGTCTGTGCAGTGTGTCCCCAAAAGAGTGGAAAGGAGCACTGTAGTTTGGGTGGAGCACTGAACCCTGATGTTTCCTCAGCTGTTCTAGCATCCTGCAGTGATGTGTGGATGAAGAAATACCATTCACAAATTTGGCATTATGACAGTTCAAATAACTCCTGGAAACACCTGTGGCACATACCTGGCTTCTTTACTGGGCTCTGCACTGAAAGGCATTGTTGTTGTCTGTGACGTGAGTAAACAGAGGAAAAGCAGGAATTAAAATCCTCAAGCTAAAGCTTAAATATTAAAGGCAGTTATTAAATACCTGACTAACATTCGGTAACACTCCTTTACCTGAGTTTGCATTGGAGCAGGGGGCTGTGGAGCAGGCATTTGAGTCAGACTAGCTCCCAACACTTGAATCTGCATCCCACCTTTCCCCAGAGTCATCCCTCCAACTGAGCTGATCACTCCTGGCTTTGGCTGAACCTGTGGACAAAACCAGAAAGAAATTTCAGTTTAGAAACTGACAAAATACATGAAAGGAAATGATTTTAAAGAGCTTTTGAATTTAGGATTGCATGGTGGGAAGATGTATGATAGCAGGCCCACAACAAGGTCCAACAACCACCACACATGTCCTCGGAGAGATTGACTTTGTAATGTTACCTACCTGTGCAGACTGAGTAAGGCTGGCAGGAGTAACAGTCTGATTCACCATTGCTCCAGCTGGCCCTTGGGCTCCTGAGAATACCTGTAAGTCACTTGATGCTAAAATAAATAAAGGAAAAAAAAAAAAACATTACAATGGAAAATAGTTCAAGCTGTGTTCAGGGTCCTGCTGTTTTAAGCCATCACTAGCAGCAATTAGTGTCTGACCTGTAGCAGGAGTTTTGACGAGCACTGATGTCGGCTGCAGCATTGAGGGGAGCTGAGCGGGAGTACCAGTGCTGGCCGATGATGCAATCACCACTTTATCAACAGGCACGTCTTGCTGGGAACTAAACTGACTGGTGGCTTGAGGCTGAGAAGTCTGCTTGGTCTGTAGCATGATGTTCTGCTGGACCTGCAAACACATCACGACAGTTTGTTAACCTATTTTTGTACATAAGAAATTCCTGATTTACCTGTTTCTGAGAGCCTATTTGGATTCCTGATGTATACTCATAAGGTGATTACTAATTCACTCGGTAACTTGATATGATGCATGAAACTCAGACTATTTAAAAAAGCCCAAAAGATAATACACTCTCAAATTGCTAGTGGTAAGCTATATGATGGTTTTTTTCCCTTTTCAATTCAATAAATGAAACAGAAAAGGGGTAAAAAACAACAACAACAAAAAAACAACCACATGTATATGACATGTATTACATTCTCCAACAGTAAAAGCTATATCAGCTATAAAAAAACAACAACCAGTACAGCACCCTTTGGCCTTAAGGTTGATGGAAACCTCACAAGGGTGGAATGCATATTCCATAAAAGGTTTTCATTAAGAGTCGTATGATGTGAATTTGGACAATACCTGGTGCAGCTTCTCCAGCAGCTGTTTCTGCTGAGGTGAGGGCTGAGTGATGGATGACAGAGTCTGAATTTGCGCTCCCACTAATTGCAGATGGTGTTGTTGCTCTGCTGTCAGGCCCTGAACGGGAACTTGGGTTTTCACTACAGCAGTGGCACCAGTGCTGACAGGCAGTGCAGTGAACTGGTGCTGTACAGGTGGTACAGGAGGAGGCTTGGGTGACTGTGAAATAGGAGGCATTTCTTGTTGGTAGGGGGAAGGCTGAGAGACCGACCGAGGCTGAAGCTGAACTTGAATGTGTGCCTGTTGGGGTGGGGTTTGCTGTGGCTGGCCCTGTAGAGCTGGTTTGGGGGACTCTGCAATTTGATTATGGACAATAAAGAGTGGAGCGTGGGATGAGGGTGTGCAAGAGCGGGCGGGAGTTTGAGACTGTGGCTGAGGCTGAGAAGGAGGACGTGACTGCTGTTGATGGTGTGGTGACTGGATCTGCTGGCTCAGAGTGAGAGGAGACTGGCAAGGTTGGGGACTTTCCGCCACTGGGGGTGCTGTGACGTGAGTGGTCAAGGCCGGTGAGGGGGACATGCCCTGGATCTTCAGAGTCTGCTGATGTCCACTGGAGGGTACCTGATAAAGTGGCATCACAATATATCAATATGCTTATCTGATTCAAGAATGCAAACAACATTGTAACACAGAAGGAAATAAGACACAAAAATTACACACATGAAAGGTTTTGCATGCACAAAGTATCTTAAATCAGGGTCTAGTATTAGATCCAAGATTATTTGACACAAATGTAGGCTGGGCGATATGCTTTTATCACAATCTTAACTAATACTTTTTTAACATCCATATCTATTATGATATGTGAAAGGTATGCAAGATTTTATTTAAAAAAGTTCAAACTTAAAGTTGTTAATTTTCATAAGAGAAATAAGATACTGGGATCATATTATCACAATACAATCCCACTGAATTAAAAAAAAAAAAAAATTGATAAATGAAAATATTGAATTATCGCCCAACCCAGACTTACACAAACACAGGTCAAACAACACCAAACAATACAAAAGCAAAGTGTTAGACTTCAAAAATCTAGTAGGTGCTGCAGTAAAAGTAGTAGAAGCCCACTGATTTTTTTTTTTCTAGCATTTGAGAAGGATTACACATAAAAAGGGAGCAATGATCATTTGACGAGCCAAAAAGAAAAACTGTTGACAAAAGCAAGAAATCAGGATCTGCGGGCCTGTGATTGTAAATCAGAAGGTGGTCCGAAGACTTCAGGGACGAGGTTCGGGGGAGCATGTGATTTTGGTTTTGGGGTCATTACACTGGTCGGACGAGGGATTACAAGGGGTAGTGGCATTGTGAAATGAGTCTTAATGAGAGGTGAAAGATAGAGAGGGGTGAAGTGATTCATCAGTCATTGGTCAGTAATGCAGCAGATGAAGGTGAGTTGACTGAGTTTGACTGTGCAGTTAGTAAAGGGGTGATCGGGTTGCACTTGGCACCTCGGTAGCTCTTCTGTTAGCCATGAGCACATTTTTGCATAACGTTGCGAGATGCATAGAATGGATGAAAAACATACCAAATGATTTAAACAATTAAAGTTAAATATAGAACTAACACCTGATTGCCAGTCCCAAATTGTATAAAGGTGCATGAAGCAAAGTATTCACATGACACAGCGGCTGAGACACAGTAGGTATGGACTACAGGAGTGATCATGCCTTTATATGTAATGAAGTGATGTCAGAAACACACAGAAGCAGCAAGCAAAGGAAAGATTTGTGCACTTAGAAATTGCACACCATCGGTGAGAACCGTGGAAGCGATGTCTAATGCAGAAGAGAGTTACAGAGCAGTGATGGGGAAAGGTAAGATAACCTAACGCTGTTGTGGCGGCAGCAGCAGCAACAAGTGGGTGGGGCTCAACATAAAGGGGCTTTTCTACCTGCTTTACCACTGCTGTCATGTGGGAGGGGCCAGGGGCAGGGCTGTGGCTCTGACCCACCCAAGAGTCAGTTAATTGGCTGTCATTGACAGCAGGGGCCGGAGTAGTGATGCTGTTGCTGCTGACGATTACAGATGCTGGTACGCCCACAGAGGGGGTTGACTCATTCTCTGTTTGGTGGTGCTGCTCCTGATAGGAGTACATTTACCATTTCAGGATAAGGGAGGGAAGGAGGAAGGAGATTGGAAGGAGGGGGGGAGTAAAATAGTAAACCAAAGAGGTCAAACCAAGATATCACTCCGTGCATGGTATTTATTTTGCAAGACAATGTTAACTGTACACTAGCGTAGCGAACATGCGAAGAGTGGAACACCGACCTGTTGCAGGAACATCTGCAGAGACTCCTGGCTCAGGATCATGCTGGAGCCCTGGTTGGTGAACAATAACCTCCCTGGACTGTGCTGGGCCTGATGGGGGACCAGCCCCACTGCTGTGACAGAGGAAGAGGTGGAAACAGACATGGACGGAGAAGAGCAGGGTACTGTGGTAGCCGTGGACACAGAGGAAGCCGGTTGCATGGCAAGGATAGAGGACTGCGGTACAAGCTGCTGAGTGGGATGAGCAGCCTGGTCCGTGGAGCTTCCCAGCACAGTAACACACTCTCCAGGCTGGCCTTGAGCCATGGTTGCTGCTCCTGTGCTGCTGGGGACTCCACCTGGCTGGGGCTGCAGGGCAGGCTGAAGGCTGACAGCAGGGCTAAGTCCCTCCACCTGACTCAGCATGGTCAGGGAGTTCTGAATCGGCATGCCCTGTATGACTGTTTGAGCATGACCTGACACAGTGGAGGTGTGTGTCTGACTTTGAGTCTGAGCCAACGTGACAGGCATCTGAAAGAGGGTAGGTGTGCCCATCTGGCCGGACTGGAGCTGAATGGGCCCAGAGAGGATGTGGGCCGCCCCAGGGTGGCCCTGTGAAGTCAACACTTGACCCAAGTTGATGTTCTGGTTTGCAGTTAATATCTGGTTTGCAATGAGCTGTCCACCAGGACCCTGACTAGTGATGATGTGGCCCCCAGGGTGCTGCGTCAGGATCTGCCCACCTGCCTGCAGCTGTGGCAGGAGAAACTGGTGGTTCTGACCTTGTAGAACGGTCTGAGAGGGAATAACGATGCTGCTTGACTGGTTTAACAAGTGCACACTGAGGGGCTTGCCAGACGGTTGTGCTGCTTGTTGCTTGAATAGGGTTTGTTGAAACTGAGGGCCTTGGGTTGTGGCTTGAGTACTCAGGACCACGTTGGAGCCCGGCTTGCCTGTCAGGAAGGCGACATTCTGAGCAGCAGAAACGGGAAGTTGCTGCAGCCCGAGAGCCTTATGGGCATCGTTTTGCAGGGCTTGAGGGGCTGGCTGTGGCTGCTGCTGTGGTTGCTGTTTGAAGAGTTTCTGTTGGATGGCTCCCCCCTGAGGGGGTTTAGGCTGTATGGGTGTCGGTGTGCGCTGGATGATCACGTTCTGCATGATTTGGCCTTGAGTTTGCGTGTGGGGTCCTATTCCTGAACTTAGGGGAGTGCTGCCAAAGCCCACAAGCCCAGCAGGAGCAGTCATTGTAACCCCACTGCTGCTGTTTGTGCTGCTGACACAAACGGCCGGTCCATTTAAAGCTGGAGACCCCAAAGTGGCTTTGTTACTTTGGATCAGAAGTCCTCCACCTGAGCCTCCAAGCCCCGCCTGCGAACCAGCACCTGATACCTCTGGCCCAGACTGGTGCAGCTGGTAGCCACCCATTGCCTTAGCCAGGATTGGCTGCCCAGACTGATTGATCGTCATGACTGTAGGCTGACCCACAACCTGAATCTGTCCAATACCCAAATGTCCAGACTGACTCCCATTTGAAAGAGCTTGAAGACTTGAAATGGGTTGAAGCGTCACATTTCCCAGGCCCACAGGCTGCATAAACGGCTGAACACTAATGGCCTTATTCATGACCTGGGATTGGAGCTGAAGGCCCTGCTGAGCAAGCACAGACCCCAGCATGTCAGCTGTGGCGTTGGGAGGAGTAGCAGTGGTGCTTGGGGCGGACCCAGGGAAAAGTGCTGCTGCTCCCCCAACACCGATGCCTACGCCAACAGCCGTGCCTCCAGCTCCAGAAAGGCTAGCATCAGGCAGCGTCTGAACCACCTGCGTGAGGCCTGGAATTCCAAAGGAGCCCAGGTCCAGCTCGGCCTCTGCCTCCTGTAAGCTTTGCTCTGTGATGTTGGCTTCAGCCAGGCTCTGTTGCAGGATGTCACATGGCTCATGATTTGTCCCAATGCCATTGCTCCCACCATCTCCACCTGGGGATCCTCCCAAGATGTCCTCATCCTCCAGGAAGTCCAGGTCAACACTGACTCTGGGCAAGCCTGCCGACTCGCTGGCCGACAGCTGGACCGCAGGCTGGACCTCTGGAACATGGCCCTTCAAAGGGGAGGAGGAAAGAAAGAAGTGAAAACAGGTGATGTACTAATTCTGATGACGAAGTGCGATGGCGAGGAGTGTAACTGAATCAATACAGAAATGCAGACTTGGAAAACCCCATTAAAAAAAACATCTTGTCAAATCGCAGCAAATCAAAGCTCGTCAAGTGTGGATATGTTAGTGGAAAGGGAGGGTACGTAGAGAAGCATGCTACACAGATGGATAGAAAACAGAAGGAAGAGGTTTGGGGGATTTTACTCACCCCAGTGGTAGAGAAGAACGAGCTGGAGGGGTCACTCGAACCATCCAAAAGGTCGTCAGTGTCCAACTACAGACACACCCACCCAGGATAGGATAGACAGAAACCCAAGGCACCCAAACCAGCAGGCAAAAGTCACCAGGACAGAGAAACATACGGACCATCAAACAGAGGAGGGCAAAGAAAGGACAGAACACAGTCCAGAGATCCCAGATCGTAAAGAACCAGTAAAAAGATAAGTGACAGAGGGGCAAAATGAAAGAGGGTAACACAGGGTTTGGGAAGCGTTAGTATTAGCACTTCTCGTTTTGTGAATCAGCCTAATACAAAAAAAAAAAAAAAAAAAAGGGAAAGCAGGCTGAAACCACAAATAGTGCAATCAAAAAGAAAAGACACCCATTAAGCAGAAGAAGCAGTTAAAGAGTAAATGAAGGCAGTGAGGGGATGCAGGTTTGAGGGTGCATCAAAGTGTCGTCTGAAAGGGGATCAAGGACGGAGTAACGCAAGCTCTAACTGACCCAAGCTCGGACGAAAATACGCACAACACAAACTCCTCGTCACATCAGTTGTAAACTCCCGTTTTTGTAACTTGAAATCACAAACTTGACCAAAATGTGACTTCTTTCACTTTACTGCGCTCTTATACTCACATGGGTCTCAGATCCATGAAGAAAGTCATTAAGAGCTTCTGGGTCACTGCAGAAAAAACAACAACATGTGATTTACAACAGGGAAAGAAATGATGACATATGCCTGAACAATTTGGTATAATATTAAATGGATTCTCCACAGAGTCAACATGGACTTACCAAATTACATCTAGAAGGCACCTGCCGTCTTCATCATCCATGACAACTGTTGAAGTGGAAGAAGTTTATTTTTTAAATCCAATTTTGGATTAGTTTTCATTAAAATACACTCAATATAAAAACATTAAATTATTATAAAATAATAGTTTCAAGTATGCGTACAGTTACACGCCTACAATATAGTTATTATAACAAAACAAAAAATGTCTCCACTAATATTTACAGTTGTATTTTGAGCAGAGTTTACATTTATCATGTGGTTATACATCATGAACAATTATTTGTAGTCAAAAAGCTAATTATCCGGGGCACATTTTTTTTTTTGGTCCTTGATGATGCTCTACTACACAACATACTTCAGAGAAATATAAAAAGATAACAACAACAACAACAAAAATACATCGTGAGATTGTTTCTCTCGATTTTTTTTTGTCACAGAAGTCAAATTTAGGTTTAAATTACTTTCAATAAACTTCTTAAGCAGCCTACTGTTATATAGTATGTGGTACATGAGTCCTTAAATCTGCTTCAAACTGAGGTATATTTTGATATTGTTTTTTTACTTTCCTTATAAATATATATAATATTTGTTAAGAGTGTGAGAGTTAATAGTTCTTAATCTTTAATTTTTTTCACACTAAAATTGTGACAAATGACTTTTAAAAAATAAAATCACCTCTTGCTTGTCTGACATCTTTGGGTCAGTGTCAGAAAAAAAAAAAAGAGGCAGCTATGAGAGACCGCTTCATTTCAACAACATTATAATTAATGTTAGTTAACATCTTTAAATAAAATAAAATGAGGAAAAAAAAAAAAAAGTTTACAGTTCAACACATGAACCCGTTTTCACCCGGAGCTGCAGAACAACCACATAAACATCAACATCAAGAGGTTATGAACTCAAAGCAGAATCTGTGATGGTTTTTAAAAAAAAACAACAACTAATAAACAAACAACAGACGCTAAAAAACAACAACAACAACAACAAACTGAAAACGCGCGGTTTTCGCAAACGCCTGCAAAAGATGTCGAGAAGCTGCTTCTCGGTTTTGTTTTGTTTTTTATATATATATATATATTAAAAATCCAACCACAAGTCACAACAACTGTGCGCACATTAACTTCAAATAAAAAAAAAACAACAACGCAAAAAGACGAAGTGAGTGAAGGGGACGGAGTCGCGGTTGGCGCCCTGCGGAGCAGCGGCTCCATTGCCGTGGATATGAATGGAGCGGCTCGCTACCTGGTAGCTGCTGGTTCTCCAGGAGCTGTTTCAAGCCATTTTTTTTTTTTTTTTTGGTGGCAAGTTTCGCACAATACAACGTGTTTTAATCAGACTGATTAATTAAAGGGCCCCCCCCCACCACCACCTCCTCTCCTCCATTTAAAAAGCTCCGTCCCGCCTTCGTTTCCAGTTTTTTTGCTTTGATGCATTTTTTTTTCCGAGGGGGGGGGAGGGGGGGGGGAGGGGGGTTGTGACTTTTCGTTAGCCTGGACGAGCTAAACATGCTAAAGCCAAAGCTATCAACAATATTGGAGCCGCACGGCTAGCCCCTGAGCCTTTTTTGACATTCAAAACAAACCGCCGAGGGGACGCGCATTTTTTTTTTTTTTTTTTTTTAACAAGAACAACCGGGACGACGGCACCTCGATTTACCGAAAGAAGACGACGCGGCGTCGTTCGCGGAGGAGCGTAAAGAAGAAAGCGCAGCGGCGCGGCTAGCTGTCGCTCCTTGCGAGCAACACAAAAAAAAAAAAAAAAAAAAAAAATATGAGTTAATGTTGGAATAGTCTTGGATGAGGGGGGTATGCTTGGGAATTCGTTGGAAAAGGACCATGTTTGCCGGGTCGTGCAGCACCGTGGCGCTTCGATTGCGGTAGCTGCGCGGTTTGCGGGTTCTCCGCAGTTCGCCGATGTTGCAGCTTTCTTGCAGTTATTCGCATTTATAGAGAAATTGCTGTATTGTAACAAACTCACCCGAGACGGTAGAGGTGCAGGCAGCGCGGGGTCTCCAGGCCAGCCTCGCACGGGCAGCTGTACAGGACCCGTTCCGTAAGGCAGGAAGCAGGAGACTTTTGCTTTGCCTGATTGAAATCTGCGCCACTTTCTTGCCTGCGTTGGTTCGCCGCCGTTGAGCGTTTCAGGGTCCTGCGCGAGTTAAAAGTCCTGCGTTCAAAAAAAAAAAAAAAAAAAACCCCTTCGTGGAAAACGCACCCTGTCGGTGTTTTACCGTTATATGGTGATGTTTATGGATTAATAGCGCTGTTGCATTAATGGGATTAATTATGCTGTAGTTATTTAAGGTTGTGCTTGTTTGGAACTGGCCTACTTCATGTATGGTTAATTAGTTCTACAAGCAGGGGTGTCAAACATACGGCCCGCGGGCCGGATCCAGCTCGGCCCGCCGGATGACTTTGCTAAGTGTGAAAATTACAGAAAGACATAAAATTGCATTTCTATGAGGAAAATGGAGGTTTATGAGTACAAACGTTTTGTTATTTTTCTTTTTTTTTTTAATCGATCCAGTAATTGCTTCAAAAACAGCGTAAATGGGCTGATGTCTGAGTTTTTGGTCTTTATGTTTCTAGTTTATTGTAGAAAGATCTTAAAATAGGGTTTATCATCCAAAAACCTTCACCAATGATTTAAACAGAGAAATATTGTCGTTATGTATGACTTATTATACTATGATTTTACTGGTCTGGCCCACTTGAGATGAAAGTGGGCAGTATGTGACCCCTTAACTAAAATGAGTTTGACACCCCTGCTCTACAGTAATGTATGTTTTTGAATATGATCATCCTACGGTTGTTTTGGTTCTGTAGGAACTGCTGTAAAAAGTAAACAAGCTCAGAAAAACAAAGCAAAATCATTTTCCAGAGATTTTCTTTCTCCTGTAGCCATAAAGGACTTATGGGCAAATTTAATCCTTTTCAATCCTTTTTTTTTTTTTTCAGAAAAATTCTAATCAAAAACCCAAAATTCGGAGATTTTTTTTTTTTTTTTTTAATTAAAATTACAGTCATGCAAAACAAACATAAACAGGCACAAACATGACCCCAAAGAGAAATGCAAAATAACCTGGCTCAAATCCAGTGATGGAAGAAGTACTCAGATCTTTTATTTAGGTAAAGTAGTAATACCACAATGAAAAAATTATCAGTCACAAATAAAAGTCGTGCATGCACCTTTTTTTACTCAAGTAAAAGTACTGTCAGCAAAATGTACTTAAGTATAAAGAGTAGAAATAGGCTACTCATGCAAAACTGCCTTTTTAGAGTGCCGTACTTATATAAATGATTGGATTGTGCTTCATTGACACTCACATGAGAACAGCCTTTTTATGCTGTCACGCTAAAGCAAATTTCAACTTGTGATACCATTAAAGAGTCTAGTTTGAGGATAGCAATTCATTTATTACAAACTGAGCATATATGATATGTACAAAATATTTACCTGAAAAGTAACCAGTAACTATGGATGAATTAGGGAGTAAAAAGTACAATATATTTCTCTGAAATATAGTGGTGTGGACAACTCAAGTAAAGTAAATAGCACTTAAGTACTGCACTCGAGTAAATGTACCTAGTTACATACCATCGTGCTCAAATCAACCACAAGTTAAACTCATAGTACATCCTTTCCAAAGCAAATCAACCGCCAAGGTCAATCACTAACCTTAAGAGACCCTGCTAAGTAATTGAAGATATATGCTGAATTTAAAAAAAACCACAGTTAATGTTCTCATTCAGAGAAGGATATTGGCTATCCGTGTATGTCTCAAATACAACGAGAGGACAGTGAACAAAATAAGTCTGTAGAAAAGATTCATGTTTTGAAATGGCAATGACCAGCGATCAGTCAAATCTTGGCGTTATTAAATAATCAAATTGTGCTGAAAAATTTATCTGAAGCCAGTTAGTGTGGAATAGAGGAACAAACATATTCCATATCAAGATTAAATATTATTGCTGTCACTTCTAGCGTCACACTTTACCAAATTATTACATAATGTGAGAAAATAACCCCACTGTGCATTGGCAATAGATATGTACAGTGCATAACTGAACTGGACTGTTCAAGGTCTTGCATTAAAGAAATAGAGAACAGGCTATAAGAGCCAGTCTTACATTAGAAAAGTTTACTTTATGACTCACTGAACGGGCTTCGGGGAAAGTGAATGAGTGTGACTTCATGTTCAGATGAATTCAATCTATACTGACTTGTGCCCTGTGACCTGCCAAAGGGAACAAACTAAGGTCAAAGATGCTTACTAAATGCCAGTCTCCATTTTGTGTATGTTTTGAATAAAATATAACTATTGCAACATCATCTTACTTCACAGCATCTTATACAGAAGGATTAACAGAGATTATCTTCTAAAAACTGTCTTTACACCTCTTACTCCGGGTTGGTTAATGCACATATATATATACATATATACACATATATATAATCTTAAATAATATAGTCTACATTCAGTATAGTCTGGTAGTCTGATGTTAATTACATTTTGAAACCAAGGACATATTCTTGTTGTGACATTTTAACATTTCCAGATATGACCAACATTACATGTTAATTATATGAGCCATGAGGATGCGTTCACGTGTTTTCACAAATACAGCATTTATTATGAGTAAGGAATATGTTTGTTTTTTTGTGGGTTTTTTTGCCAATATGTAAAAACAATTCAGAGATTCGTATCAAAATCCTTTATCTCGTTGTATCAGTAGCATACTAGTTAAACTCAACCACACAACAACAACAACAACAACATCAAAAACACACGTCCGTGTTCTTGTTTTTGGTGATCAGGCCGGCGAGCGGCTCCCGGCGCCGGGATGTTTCGTATTTACGAAGAGCGCCTGAACGCACCAGCGGCGTCTCGCCCAGTGACACGCCGTGTTCCGGCGTCACGTGACCGAGGTGGTTACTTTGCGGCTGGTGATGTGACAAGACAGGACCGCTGCCGCCGCTAACGCTGGTTAGCACGTTTGTGGACTTGCGCATTTAGTCCGTTGTTCGAGAGAAGCGGCGCGAAAAAATGGACAACAGCGGCAAAGAAAAGGAAGCGACGGCTTTGATGGCCGAAGCGGATAAGAAAATCAAATCGTCTCAGTCGTTTTTCGGGGCGCTGTTCGGGTCAGTATGTCAACTTACTGTCTGGCTGATGTTGTCAAGCTAAGGGCCGGCTATGGCGGAAGGGGGCTCGCGGACCAGCTACCGCGCGCGCACACACTCATCGTTTAACCTGTTTTATTTATTTAATCCAGCGTTAAGTTGTTGTCGTTGCTTGTTGGTGCAACATCTGGACTCGTTTTTATTAATTTATTTTATTGTTTTGACGGAGACATTAAGTGCTGATTGTGACGTTTCAAGTGAATCGCACTCAGCGCTGTTTGCCACAGCGCCGCCTACTGGGGACATGTCGCAAGGCCGCTCACATGTCAGTCACGTTTGTTTACAGTAGCGTCATAAGTAACAGTGGTGTACAGTTACTGAGTACATCTACTCAGAGGTACTTCTACTTTACTTAAGAATGTGTATTTAATGTCACTTTAAGTATTTTAATGTTGTTTACCTAAAACTTATGATCAGTTGCTATAAATTACGATATTTAGATTAGACGGGTTGAAATTAGTTTACTATTGCAACAATAAAATGCTGATCAAGTGTACATGTCAATGAAATGATATTCAAATAATATGTTTTTGGGGGTGTGTCTGTACTTTAGTTTAGTTTAGTTTACTTGAGCGTAATAAATTTGATGCAGATCTGTAGTGACACCAGTTCAACAAGTCTTACAGTTTTGAAAAAAAAATACTTTTGACATTAACGTTCAGTAAAGTGGGGCTTTCAGGTACTTTATACAGCAACAATTAAACAGATGTGTGACCAACCACTGTAACTGGGTTTAAAAACAATCCAAGATCAGGGTGAATTGTTCCAGCGGGGTTCACGCATGCCCAGAGGCTCCACTTTGAACTACCACATGACTATAAAGTACAGTCAGACTTTGTGTCTGAGCATGTGGTGAAACTTAAATCTCCAAATGTCCATAAAACTCATGGGTCTGAAATCCTTATCTTGTTATCAATAATAATAATATCTCTCTGATATCAATATATTCGCCACAGTTTGACCAACGAATGTAAAATCACACACAAAATCATCAAATTGATCTTCGGAGTCGTGTAATGTTTCGCTCTCCTCGCTAATAAATAAATGCTTAAATACAATATATAATAAAAAATGTTCTCAGAATGAATAATATTTGGATAACAACTTTGTAAAAAAAAAAAAAAAGTGTGGTAATTTCATTATGGTACAGTTCCCCCTGAAAACAGCTTAGTGAGGTTGACTTATTGTCCAAAAAAGTGTTGTTAAATTGAACAAAATTGCATACAGGAGTTGAATTACACATCTTTCTGAACTTATTTGACTCTTTTTGTCAGAGTGAGGTTGACAGCAATCTTTTCTTATTGACTGATATTTGTTACTTAGCTATTGTCCACATAAGTCGTGTCTAACTAAAGGTGTGTGCTGTCACACAGGGGTTCCTCCAAGTTGGAAGAGGCCTGTGACATGTATGTGAGGGCAGCCAACATGTTCAAAATGGCCAAAAATTGGTGTGGTAAGAGTGTATTTATTGACGTTTCCCTTTTTAAAAATTTGTTTTTTTATGTTTGTGAAGTCTTTCAGTCCTTTTAACGTGCAACATTTCCATTCTCAGCTGCAGGAAATGCGTTCTCCCAAGCCGCTCACCTTCACCTGCAAATGCAGAGCAAACACGACGCGGCAACTAATTTGATAGATGCTGGAAATGCCTTCAAGAAAGCTGATCCACAAGGTAATCATTACTCACCGGTTCGTAGCGCAACATGTACGTTACAGCGTAAAAGTTTTAGGAACTAAAAGTAAAGTGAGGATGGTTTAAGAAATAATGTTAGGAACACTTTTGATTAATAAATTAACTTCACACAAAGTGCAAGCAAATACAAAAAAACAACCCTAACAAATCAATATTTTGGGTGACGCCCCTTTGCCTTTAATATAGCACCAGTTCCTTTTGAAGGTACATGTCAGGTATCTTGTTGCAAACATGTTGGAGAACTCGCCACAGCTTTTTTTTTTTTTCTTCTGTGGATTTAAGCTGTTTCAGTGTCTTCTGTCTGCTCACGTAATCCCAGACTGCCTCCCGGTGCCGAGGTCAGGGCTCGGCGGGGTGCCCACCATCTGCTCTGTGCACGCCTCCTTGTTTTTGTTTTAAAGCGTAGTTCTCCATGACTATAGCTCGACGTTAACTCGTTGCCGTGACGCAGAACCAATTTGCGGTCTGAGCGATGGATGAGGATCTAAACATCTGAAGTGCCCAAACATTTTGCTCAGCACTGTGCACAAAGCCCTAATCAATAAAGGGATAGTTTGGACTGTTTGAAGTGGGATTATGAGGTTATTTCCTACCGTTGATGGAGGTCGGCACGTCCCTAATTTGGAGAAACATGCAGGTGTACAGAAGCAAAGCGATGTAAACAAAAGACATTTTAAACACCTTAAAAAAGCCCCAGAAAACAACATCCATTTAAATGTACTATAGATAGATAGATAGATAGAAGTCCTGTGTTCATGTGACATGTTTTAAACGTGTGTTTAAATGTTCTTATTTTTCTCAACAGAGGCTATAAACTGCCTAAACCGAGCTATCGAGATTTACACCGATATGGTGAGTTTATGACCCGATTTATTTTTTTTTTTTTTTGTGGATACGTTAATATTACTGAACTTCAAAGAGCTTGTTAATGTTCACTTGTTTAACCCCCTGTTTATTTTTCTTTTTTTCTTTTTAGGGGCGTTTCACCATCGCAGCCAAACACCACATCAGCATTGCTGAAATATACGAGACGGAGCTGGTGGACATCGACAAGGTCCAAATTAAAAACTGTTTGTTGTTTGTTGTTTCATTTGATGATTCCCTCTTGCTTCTAATATGTTTATTCATTTTACCTGTCAAATAATCTCCTATTGAGTGCAACTGTGGTAAAACTCAGTTTATATCTCATCTCTTTTGTCCAATTTCTTTTCCAGGCCATTGCTCATTATGAACAGGCAGCAGATTACTACAAAGGGGAAGAATCCACCAGGTAACTATTTAATATCAGCAATGTTTTCTCTCGTTAGCTTTAACGCCGGGATGTTTAATAGTGTGTTTCGTTTATAATGAATGTGGCTTGTTTTAATGCTACGTTACTTGATGGAGTGAGAGCTTTGATTTTGGTTCAATACGCGTCAGCTGTGAAGCTTCTTGATTTTTTTTTTTTTTGCCTTTTCAGTTCAGCTAACAAGTGCCTTCTGAAAGTAGCAACATACGCAGCTCAGCTGGAGCAGTACCCAAAAGCTATCGAGATCTACGAGCAGGTGAGATCACGCTCGCCGACCCGTCGTCGGTCGCCTCGGCGGTCCGTCGCAGCAAAACTAACACGAACCGTACTTTGTGATTTTCAGGTTGGAACCCACGCAATGGACAGCACGCTGCTGAAATACAGTGCCAAGGATCATTTCTTCAAGGCGGCGCTCTGTCACTTCTGCGTGGACATGCTGAATGCAAAGGTAAGGGGAAAGCTGTGAACTCGTGTGTCTCGGTACAGCAAGCGAAACGCAAGCCGCTGCTTTAACACTCCTCCTGTTGTCGTTCAGCTGGCCGTGCAGAAGTACGAAGAAATGTTTCCCGCGTTTTCAGACGCTCGAGAGTGCAAGCTGTTGAAGGTAAGCGTCGTCGTCATTCTGGCTCTAAAATCATAAAGCAAAAAAAACAAAAAACAAAAACAGAATAATCTACAAGGCAGGTGAAACTAATGTGGAGAAGTTCAACTCAAGAGACTGCTGAAATCAACTTGAAATAAACGGGTCAATCGTGGCTTTCTGCTTCTTTCCAGCAAGGAAAGTTGGAAGTTGTTGTTTCCGGTAAAGTCTGTGGACGACACGTGGTTGACCTTGATTAGTTGCTCACAAACTATTCACTGAAAACAGAGGTTAGATTGTTAAAGCCCTCCATTAAAATGCCTTTCATTAACAAAGAGACATTATCAGCTTACAAGCGTTGAGGCCTGCAGTCGGCACTTCAGTAATCCGTGGTTAAAGAACTAGAGCTGGATTAAAGGGATTTTAAGAAATCTAGATATTTATATATTATCTGATTTCCTTAAACATGTATATTTATATATGAATGTATGTTGGATATTTGACATTTTATGACTTTAGTGCATTTAACAGTAAACTTAACTGGAAATTGAAAAATTGTGAACAACTATTTCAAAATAAAAAAATAAACACAACAACAACAAAAACCAGGCATATCAGCGCAGACAGGTCTGATAGAGGCTCATATATCGGTCGTCCTCTAAAACTAAGTTATAATTAATGTTGTAAATTTCACAAATACACAAACTGTTTCTGTTTATGGATGGCCTCTCTGATTCATAGTATTATTCTTTTTAAAAAAAAAAAGTGTTGTTTATTTCCCCAGAAACTTCTAGATGCCTGTGAAGAACAGAATGTGGACACCTACACTGATTCGGTGAGTGGACAGTTTTCTTTGATCAGATTAAGGCGCGTCGCCGACCTTATTTTTCTGCAGTGTTGAGTTTAAAAGTCCGAGACTGACACCGCTGTCAGTTCAGTAATAATTGGTGACTTCAGCATTGTTGTCATTATATGAATGACACCATGTCAGTTTGGACTTCCTTGTGTCTGAAAGGTTTTTCATCCATTTTCTGATTCAAACTGTTCAGGCTCGCCTGCCACACCATAAAATCCAACCTTAACTTTTCCTTTGTTTGTAGTATTTCCTAACATTTGGGTCATTTCGTTGGTATTTCCAGGTGAAGGAATTCGACACCATTTCTCGGTTGGACCAGTGGCTCACCACCATGCTTCTCCGCATCAAGAAAACCATACAGGACGATGAGAACGACCTTCGCTGACTCTCGCCCCTCGTGCCCTTAGCATCCGACGTGCATCCTTCTTTTTGCCTTGATCCGCTCACTTCCATTCTAGTGCCGTTCCTAATTTTCCCCACCATTAGCCCTTTTTATTCCTTCACAGAAACTGTTTCTTTCCTGCCATCTGCAGTATTTTCCTTGTCTTTTAGTCAACTCAACACAATGCTCCAAAAGCTATTGTCTCTAGAGACATGAACACTATTTTCCTGAGTGCACTCTGCCTACAGTTGTTGTTAGTTGTACAATGTATTATATCGTATTGGCCCAATATTAGTTAAAATATTCAGAATTGGGCTGCAATACCAAATATTCATACCAGCACACTTTAAGGTTTTATTTTATTGTCGTTATTATAAAATGGAAGAGATGATGCCAATTTACTGACACTTTGATCTACAAAACGTTTTTCCAGTACGGCCTTTAGAATAAACTAAACGCAATTTTGACTAAAGCATTCACATTGGTTTTTGATTCTCTTGGGTGCTCCGGGCTACTTTAGGTCATATCAGGCCCCCTCTAATTAAACAGCTCTCCATCTCAGCTGCAGAGCTCCTCTGCCGGCAGAGAGGCCAAGAGTTACTGAGGTTACTCCACAGCAAATAACCCTCCTCTGCCTTATGCTGCAAAATTCTCAGGATGCGGACAGTTAGATTTGATGAAGATGTTAAAAAAAAAAACGCTTTTATAAGCTTCAATAATTACTTTGCTAATTGTTTCTGTCACTTCTATTTAAAGTGCTTTTATTCCAAGAAAGAAGGGGAAAGATGCCCATCACCATTTGAGAACATTTGCACGGTTTGGTATGGACGAGAAAACGAGAGCTGCTGTTTTTCCACTGTATAGTGTGTTTTTTTTGGTTTTTTTTGTAATTGTCTCATTTGTGTTTTCTTGTCATAAGTAACCAGGCTGCAAATAATCACTTTTTACAGGCCTGTTAGAGATGCAATACATTGAAGAAAAATTTTACTGATCTGAACACTGTGCTCATGTACCCTGCTCATGAATTTGTCAGTAGATAATTGGTCTTAAATACTTTGTGATGTTTCCTGTCAAACGTTTGAATAAACCTGTGTGAGTACAGCATCATGGGCGTGGCCTCCACCTGCTCTGCTGTGTGTGTGTGTGTGTGTGTGTGTGTGTGTGTTTGTGAGAGAAGTGATCACCTGATCTCATGGAGACATCTGCGCCTGCATGTACTCTCACCGCTCCTCTGGTTCCCTTTTAAAAAAACAAAAACGAAATATGGGTCTCAAAGTTAAGTGATGCGGGTTTCATGCACCTGGTGACGTCAAGGTGACGCCTGAAGACTCTGCGGGAACTATTTTCTTCAGATGTGCTGCTCTTTGCGCGGCGGACGTCCAGTGGTTTAAGTAAGTATTTTGCATGCATGTTGAGTGAAATGATCTCCTGCGTGAGTGACTCCAGATATGATGCGTCACCGGTGGCTGTAACTTGGTGGGCTTGCCTGTAAAGTCTGCGCATGTCGCCTGCATCAAATTTAAATCGAGTCTTCAAACGTGGCAAAGACGCAATAAGCCCGTAGCCTTTGCGTTTCGTGTTTCCTGTGTTGTTCTTGAAATTCGCAGACCTCAAGGTCTTCTTCATGTCGTGAAGCCCATGTTGTTATTTGTAAGCCAGTTTACTTCTAATTAAACACCGGGGAGCACGATGTGCAAGTGCGTCCCAGTAGAGTACCGCTGCAGGTTCCTCTTCTCAAGACCTGCATCACCTGCGGCCTTTTGGATTACACCAGTTTGTTTTTTTGCATTCAACAAACAGATTTTAAATGTACACGTTTTCACCGTGTACGTGTCTGTACTGAAAGTAGATCATTTTTTTATTCAAGGTTGGCTCCCCGGCAGGATATAGGCCTCATATTACGACTTCAGTTCATTCGTTTTGTACATAAACCTGTGTAGTAGGCTATACTGACGTAAATTAGAAGGAATAATTAAACAATGCACCTATTATTCTGGGACTTTTTTGAGGAAGTTTTGTTATTATCAGGCTTTTAGAACAAATATTATTCCGTTACACTGGTTAACAAAGATTTTGTTCAATTCAAAAAACATTAAAAAAAAATCTGTTTCTTATGAATTTTTGCAAACTGAATCCAAATCTTTTTTGAGAATTTCTATATCACATAGTTTGTATACTCACAACTCTATTGTTGGACAATAAACAGAGATGTTCCTGAGTCTAAATAAATAATATATATTATATATAATTTAAACATTTTAAATGTAAGAAGTGTCATGAGATTAGCCAGCTGTTGATAGCGCTTGTTACTCGATAATGTCGTTGCCGAAATAAAGGTTTTCTCAACTTTTAAAAATTAGCCATCGATGTTAAAGGAGGAGAATATAAATCCAACGATGCGTTGATTTACCTGAATGTGTAAATCAGTGTGTTTTGTTGAAAAGGGATTTTGTTCAATACAATGTGCTGCCATTATTTCAACAATTTAAGAGGTGGTTGACAAAATAACAGTAACATCTGCGGATAATTCACATGCTGCATGAAGTTAATCATTTATTTGTATTGACGGTGAGCCCTGTTCCAGCCTGTATGTGTTGTGATGTGTTGATTTATATTCAGGCGTCCTGTCACATCTGTATATTTTCCATTGGCAGGTACATTCGGTGTGTTACCTGCTGGCAGAGTCTCTGTAACCTGAGGAAAACACATCGACCGTATCCCCTGAAAGACGATCCATTTCTAGACCGACACACCACAGTGCTTGGTTTACTTACCTGGAGCCAATGAGACGTATTCGAATCTTCAGTGCAATGATTCTTGTTGCTTCTCTATTCCTGATCTTTTTCTACTCCACTCTTCACCTCGAGACGACCTACACTCACAGGGTTGGACCGGAGGAGCTCCTGGAGCAGGCGACCCTGCAGGTCCACGACAGTGATGTAAAAACACTGTCCTCCATGCGGGAGGGCTTTACCACACCTCAGCATGACATCTTAAACGGGACTGTTTCTAACAGCCTCAGAGAGACTATCCCTCAAAACGAAGCGTACTGGAACCGTCTGCTGTACTCGGTGCTGAGGAATCTGGAAACGGGGGAGAACCCTTTCAGACACGACTCCCGCTGGTCTCGCTGCAGGGAGACAAATCAGGAGCTTCTGCAAACCAACATGCATGACTTTGCCTCCTACCCTGTCTTGTTTCAGACTTTTGTGAAGAGCATGAACTGCAGGTCTCCTCCAGTCCTGATCAATCAACCCAACGGGTGCATGTCCCGTGAAGGGAAGGGAAACAACCGAACCTTCCTGCTTTTTGCCATAAAGTCAACTCCTGGAAACTTTGAGCGAAGACAGGCAGTGCGGGAGACGTGGGGCCGAGAGGGGGTTTATCAGAGTGGACTGAGAGTGGTCTCGGTCTTCCTCCTGGGCAGCTCCCCACTGGATGACCCTGACCTCAGCCCACTGCTGTCATTCGAGGCCAAACACTTTGGAGACCTCCTGCAGTGGGACTTCCATGAATCTCTCTTGAACCTGACTCTCAAAACGAACATGTTCCTCCTGTGGGCACTGAAAAGCTGTCCTCAGGTCTCCTTCGTCTTTAGTGGCGACGATGATGTATTTGTCAACACACCCGTCTTGCTCAGATACCTGCAGTCTCTGGAGGCTTCTAAAGCATCTCGGTTGTATGTTGGACATGTCATAAGCACAGCAAACCCTGTCAGGGACCCTAAAAGCAAATACTACGTTCCTCTGAGCTTCTACGACGGCCCGTACCCTGCCTATGCCGGTGGAGGCGGCTTTCTCATCTCGAGAGGGTTGCTTCGGCCCTTGCATTCACTTTCACGCGTCATTCCCTTCTTCCCCATCGATGACGTGTACATCGGGATGTGCTCGAAGGCTCTGGGAGTCTCTGCAGAGGCACATGCAGGTTTTCAGACCTTTGACGTCAACGAGCAAGATCGCGAGAATCTCTGTGTGCATAAAGATCTGATTCTGATCCACCAGCGCTCCCCGCAAGAGATGAAGAGGCTGTGGAAGGGCATTCACAGCCCCTTGTTGACTTGCTGAACTGGACTGGTGAACAAAAGAAGCAGCAACAAAAGACGGCAAATACTGACCGCAGTCGTTGAACCCGTGGCCTCATCTGCTCCCATCGGTCCCTTTCACTGTCCTGCAACAGCAGGAATTTTAATCTCGGGCCTCTGACCGCTTGATGTAGCATTAACGAACCGCAGTCTGGAAAACTGCAGTAAAGAAACAGTTTTATCAGGACTGGGGGTCATAATAGGTTTTAAGTTTTAAGTGTGACGGTCAAGTCAAACAATGTTTAAATGTGTCATTAACCTACTTTCCATTTAACACTGAATTAACAAGAAAGTCAACAAAGTCAAGTCGAGTTTTACAGTTTTATTAGCCACAAAACACCAATCGAAACATGAGCTACACGGGTGTACAGTTCAGGGATTTAGACGAGTGTAACAGCATTACAGCATGCCAACCCTTCTAAAATGTGTGCGTGCGTGATAAAAATAGACGAGTTCCTCAACACAAGTTCAAACAGTCACCTCAATGATACACAAGGAAACCTTTTAAATACCATAATCACTGAAGAGGGCAGTTACAGAACAAGGAACAAACACAACCTGCGGTAAACTAAAAGCACTATTTATTGCTCTATTTGTAGATTAAAGATCCTGGAGTTCATGTCAAACCAATAACGTGAATGTATCTATCGAGAACTTTACTACCGACAGTAACTTAAGGCACCGAACCCAGAGGCGTGAAGAACATTTGAAAGCACCATCTTTCTCCTCTCGCTCTGTTGAGCAGAAAGAAGTGATGCATATCAAAACTACATTTTATGAATACAGTAAAAGTTGTGCAACAGTGAATCCCAGTCTCCGTTTTCTGCATTTGTTCATTGAATCACATGTTCCATCCTTGTTAGTACAGCCGTGTGGTTATTTTTCAAACAGGTCAAGTGGGTAGTGCTCTTTGTACTGCTGCACGTGCCTCCACATGGATTCCCTCTGCTTTTCCAGGTTGGGCGTCATTTCCTGGTACACGTCGGTGAACAGCAGTTCGGGATTGGGCTTCAGGCGCTTCTCGGCCTTCTCAAACGCCTCCATTACCATCTTGCGGGACTGCTTCCGCCAGCTCCTCTCGTCGTCCTCGCTCCACCAGCCGCGGGCCGTCATGTAGTGTCTCAGCCTGGAGATGGGATGGTCCTGCTTGTCCCAGTAGTTCACCTCGTCCACCGAGCGGTAAGCTGAGCTGTCGTCACTGGTGCTGTGGTGGCCAATTCTGAGGAAGGAATGAAATTTTATAATACTTCAATTTATGTACTTCAACATTTTAGGATAAATACATTTTCAATACTAAAAGATTTTGTTATTCAAACCCCATCACGCCACCAGCTTCTTGATTTCAGGAACATAATCACATTATTGAACGAAGCCTAAGTGATCAGACAGTTTGGGTGACCGGTCACCGGGAAGTTGCTTCATGTTTCCGTCTGTCTGAAATCACTGAGGTATAAACTAACCTGTAAGTCATCGCCTCAATGAGGAAGGGCTGGTTCTCGGCCACGGCCCTGCGCCGCGCCTCCTTTGTAGCGTTGTACACAGCAAACACATCGTTACCGTCGACACGGATGGATAGCATGCCGTAACCCGGGCCGCGAGCAGCTGATCAGGAAGAGAGCGAATGAGAATGCAGCGATGGATCTCCGGTCATAAACCTCCGAAAAAAAAAACCCACACAGGCTTACCGATGCCGTCTCCCCTGTACTGTTCGTCGGTGGGCGTCGAGATGGCGTAGCCGTTGTTGCGACAGAAGAATATCATCGGGCACTCGAGGGTGGCGGCGAAGTTGAAGCCGGCGTGTGCGTCGCCTTCGCTGGCTGCTCCCTCTCCGAAATAACAGATCACCGCACGGTTCATGTTTTCTCTCTTGACTGCGTATGCAGCTCCAGCCGCTGAAACACACACACACACACACACACACACACACACACACACACACACACACACATATTTACAGATGTGTGCATGTCCTTGTCACACTGGAGAGGTTAGCACACGGCGTGCAGCTCACCTTGAGGAATCTGTGTGGCCAGAGGAGACGAGATGGTGACAAAGTTCAGATCTTTGGAGCCGTAGTGGACGGGCATCTGACGGCCTTTCCCGAGGTCATCGGCGTTGGCGTAACACTGAGCCATGAACAAATCCAGAGGAAAACCGCGGTACATCAGCACTCCTGCAGGGCCACATCGGAGTTATTACACTAATACTCCCAAGACAAGAGAACCAGGACAAAAGGAGGGTCAGTATACTCTTTGACCATGTAGTAGATATATGAGAGGTGGCCCACACAGCTGGAGGACAGATCATTAATGAATAGGTGATATGGACAGTGAGAGAGCAGAAGAGTGAAGCAGTGGTTGAGAGGAGAGTACAGAAGGTTAAGTCAACATCTGGAAACGGATATTCAGGAGGGTGTACAGTGGCGGGAATGTATACAAGGTGTGAGACTGTTGTTTGGCGGTTCTGCTGGCTGTATTTTTTTTTTTTTACCACTCGGCCAATTTTACTCGTTTCAAAATGTTCATGTAAACTTAAAGAATACCTGGATACAGTTTTGATGCTTACCAGCCTCTCTGTATTGACCAAAGACAATGTCGTTTGGGTCAAGAGCAGCAGCGCTGCCGATATGTGTCCCCTCCTCACCGTAGTTGGTCATGTAGAAGGAGATCCGGCCCTGAAACGGAAACACGAACGATCACTCTTTGTACGTCCTTCTTAAGCCGTCCTGTGGTTACGCCAGGAGGAAGAACATACCTGTCTCTGAGACTCATAAAGAATGCGGTCCATTGTGTTGAGCAGCGTCATCTTCTGATAAAAGTTCAGAACTGTCTCTTTGGAGAGCTGAGCGGGTAGGAAACACACAACCGACAAATGAGTTTGGGTTCAACTGTGTGTCGGGATCTTGTGGCACTTTTGATAACTGGGAGCGCAGGCTGGCTGACTGTACCTGAGGGTCTTGAGAGGGGTTTACGATGTTGCCCTGCCTGTCCATCACCCGGTATATAGGGATCCCAGAGATGACATTGGGCTGGATGAACTCGAGGTGATCCACAAACTCAGCCGAGGCTCCAGGGAACTGCGGCTTCTCCAGCGTCGAGTCAAAGGGCTGCTGCCGGTGCACGACCTGAAAGATTGAATACGGGCATTATTTATTAATAACATCACTGTGGCTTTGGCAAAGGAAGGCCCTCAGTGCAATAGACACCACAAAAGGAGGATTCATCTTTCTTTTAATAATAAACTGCAAAGAAAAAAACTCTGCAGCTGCTCCGTTGACACGGAAAGGGACTTTTTTGCATGATGTCATATTACAGAAAGTGACTTAACTGGAAAAACAAACAAACACATTTCCTGGTTTAAAAAAAACAAAAAAAAAAACCTGCCACAATAGTCGAGATGTCTTGGATTCAGCATGTTTAAACATTAAACAGAATAATGGGATGTGTATTCTGGGTTTATTATCACGAATTCACACTTTGGCAGCTAGAATACATAAACTGACTGCTTGTTTTTAATCACCAGGAAATGATCCAAGTTCTCGTGATAGTCAGGAAACTATTTGTTCTTCTGAGCCGTCGCATTCGCCAGCTTCTGGTTTTTATTGGCATTCATTTCAACACGCTCGGGAACAGCAGTTTCAGCGTGCATGCATGTTGATCCACAGGTTGGATTTTAACACCCTGACTTATCAGGACAGTTATTGCCTTTAGTTAGTGCCGTGCTTAAAAAGTAAGCAATCTCAAAAACAGTTTTCCAGCAGTGACATTTTTCAGGGGAAAAAAACCCCTGAAAGGCTTTTAAAATGAATGAGAACTTTGTCAAACACAGAAATGCACGATTTTAAGTTGACAGAGAAGATTTTTAAATCTGTAATCTAAAAAAATTAAATAAAGCAGAAGAAGATTTGCCTCCGAGTTAAAGTAGAAGTATAAATAACGTCGATGCAGCAGGAGAAGCTGTCAATGTGTTCAGAGAGAAGCAGTTTATTTCCCTGCATTGTTTTTATTTATTGATCGACTGACGTCATCTTCACGCCTCTTTGATTGGCCAATAGGAACGAAGCTAGCTACACCTAGCCGGGCGAGCTCGACCAGCTTCGGACTCAACGTCAACAAAACGCACCGTGCTCTTAATTTAAACTTTTTTTTTTTTTTTTGCAAAGGAATCCATTTGAGTTTTAGGAGCGTAGGAGAAAGGAAAAAAAATAAATAAATAAAATAACTGGGTTTTTGTTGGTTTCGGCAAGCTAGCTCACGAACTATCGCGATAACTTGGAAAACCAAAACCAACCGACGCGTTCTTGTGGATCTTTTAATGGACTCCAACGTTGTTTTAATCCCGATTCCAAACATAATATTAAACATAAAAAAATAAAAACAGCAAAGCTTCCGACTCACGCTGACTCTGAAAGCTCTGCGCTGCTGGAGCAGCCTCGACGGCATCGGTCCGGCCGTCTGTCGGAACCACCGCCCGAACATCCCGCGCATCCCGCTCACAGCCGCCATCCGGACGGTTCCGACAAGGTTGTTGGGGTTTTTGTTTTGTTGTTGTTGATGTTTAAAAGTTGGACTGTTTGATTCACGGACGCTCCGCAGTTATCGGCGCGTTAAAGAGTTGTGCGACGGGACCTGACGTGTTTGTTTGGCGCCTCCCATAAAAAACAAACACGTCATGACCAAAACACGTGACGTCACAACCCCGCGACAAACTCGGAGGCGCGATGGAGGTCTGCGGCTCGTCAAACGTCGCTCTTCGGGAATTTGGTTGCGAGCAGAGTTTGCTGTCCCGACCGGACGGCTCGGCATCTTTCGTCCAAGGTAAAGGACGGCAGCACCGACCGACACCGTCCCGTTAGAGCCCCGTAGAGGGGGGGAAGGAGAGAGAGAGAGAGAGAGAGGGGCGACACGTGGCGTCATATTATCCCGCCTGGTGCCGCGCGACGGTGCAGCCTCGTCGTCGTTGTTGTTGTTGTTGTTGTTGTTGTTGTAACAATATGTCCAAAACTGGTATGAATGTAAATAATAATAATAATAAGTTAGCTGTCGCACAATACTGCAAATAATCTTAAAATCAAATGATCATCACTCTGGTGTCAAACAAAGCTCCAAACAACAACAACAACAACAACAACAACAACAAAGACGCTTCATTTCTGTCTTCTTCTATTATCATCATTAGTTTGTGTGTTGGCTTTTTTTTAATTTTTTTTATTATTATGTTTTTTTAAATTTTCTCTGCAGATTTTTTTTTATAGTATTTTTTTTTATTTTATTTTGGTAGTTATTTGTTTATTGTTGTTATTTGTTTGGTTACCTTTGGGACTTAACGTTATGGGCCCCTGCAGGTATTTCTGTAGGTAGGTAGTTTTTTTTTTGTTGTTTGTTTGTTGTTGTTTTTGCTTGCTTACTTATTGGGATAAATAAATCAAAAAGAAAAACTCAATGGCAGCGTAGCAACAATGAACCCTTTTTATTTGACATTTAACAGTTAATTTTGAGTGGAAGATCAATTTTATTACCTTCAAATGAGATGTTACATCTGCAGCGGACAGTTCATCACATTATCCTTCCCCCCCCCTCTCTCTCTCCTGAAAGTGTTTGTTTTGTTTGTGTGTATTAGACAATTATAATTCCCGCCCCTCTGGGATCAATAATGTATAATTGTTCAACACCGACATCTTTTGTTCTTGTCTGAAGGAGACACGAGTGTGTTGGCTGCCGTCTACGGACCAGCTGAGGTCAAAGTCAGCAAGGAAATCTACGACCGGGCGACCCTGGAGGTGTTGATGCAGCCCAAAGTGGGGCTGCCGAGTAAGTTGTCATCCGATGAGGAGAATCATTTCTTTATTTATTTTACTTAAATGCTAATGTGATTTGGTCAGTTTAACTCTTTTTGTTGTCGTCACACATACAACAGTTTGTATAACGAAATGCGATGTCACATCCTTCTATGTCCAAGAAATCCGAATTAGAAAAAAAAAATACCAACAAAAAAAAAGGATAAAAGGTGTGAATATATGTAAACATGTTTTGTTTTTGTTTTTTTGTTGTAAGATCAGCTTGGAGGTTTTTAGAGGATGTTGATTTTACAGTTTTGATCACTGCTGTGCGAAAGCTGCCGTACCGCAACTGACCACCAGGTGGGAGGAATGAGCCGGTTGTTTTTCCAGCGTGTCTCCCAACATTGTTTATGTATTCTTTAGGTGTGAGGGAACGATCACAAGAGCAGTGTGTGAGAGAAACCTGTGAGGCATCTCTGCTCCTGTCGCTGCATCCTCGCTCCTCACTCACTCTCATCCTGCAAGTGTTGCACGACGACGGTTCGGTATCCTTCAGTAAAACCTCCTGCTGCTGCGGCCCGTGAATGGAAACGTTAAATGTGCCGGTAGCGGGATTGAAACGGTGGTTCTTGGCCAGTGTTCTTCCTGACTTGCTCCCCAGCGCCTGTCCTGCTCTTTGAACGCAGCCTGTATGGCTCTCATGGACGCAGGTTTGCCCATGAGCTGTCTGTTCTGTGGAGTGACCTGTGTCATCGACCCGGAGGGTCAAATCATCACAGACCCGACTGCAGCTCAGGAAAAGGTAAATCTGAGGCTCAACAAACAGCTCAAAGCACATTGATATTGGGAAAAAAAAGAAAGAAAGAGGGGAGTTGTGTATGTTTTGATACATGTGAGCAAAATCATCCGTTTCGGTGAAGACTGACCGTGAATACACGAGAGATTTGTCGCAGATTGAATACAACATTTTGCTTTTGCAAAATAGTCTCGAACATATTTACGTCCTCACAGCGCAGTCAGCACTCTCAAAATCCTCGCTGATTTTCTTTTATTTGTTCTTCTCTTGTTTGTTTTTTTATTCCCACAAGGAAAGTCGAGCTTTGATGACTTTTGCGATTGACAGTACAGAACGCAGAGTGATGATGTCATCAACCAAAGGATCATTCTCAGTTCATGAGGTCAGTCAATAAATGAGCCTCTTGTTTGTTTTTTTATCCAGATACAGCGGGTTTGTGATTCTGCTGAATGTGATTATCAGATTTGTTTGGATTATTTCTTATGTTCTTCGTCATTATTCTGGGAGCTCTGTCAGTAATCTGCTCGCACATTTTTCCTTCCTCCACAGCTGCAGCAGTGTATAGCAGTCAGTCAGAAAGCGTCAGAGAAAATCTTCCAGTTCTATAGAGACTCTGTCAAACGGCGATACTCCAAAACCCTCTGATGAAGACGCAGCTCTCTCACTCCTCGTCTTTTTCTTTTTTTTTTAAACGATGCGTACAAATACTGATGTTGTAATAAAATATTTAGCGACCACTTCGGCCTCACTTTGCTTCAGTTGTCGCCGGCTGCTCTCCGGGTGACGTCTGTGATGTCGGGGTGTGGGAAGGCTCGAATGCGCACATTTATGAGACACCGGGTTGAACTGTCAGGAGTGAAAAATGAAGAGAGGAAAAGATGAATGTCAAACAAGTGCATTTATTGGGATTCATGGGTTTTCTTTCACTGTAATATATACATGTAATACGAGGATGTGACCTGGGAAAGAACGGAATATTTCTTGCACGATTGAATCTCATTTGCAGCAACCTTTGACCTTTATCGAGTTGTCCAGTTGGTGTCTGTAGAAGTGACACAAAGTCAGACAAATCAGACGAGAGCCCATCTCATGACGGCCTCATCAGTCATGGAAATTGACATAAAATGCTCCCATATAATTCACTAATTGTCGTCAAACAGCTGCAACAAGAAAAGGTCTTTTTTTTTTTTTCTTTTCTTTTCTTTAATTGACATAAAAATCCAGTGGAGACAGACGATGGTTGAGGATTGTCGGAGCTGTACGACGCCGTGTGTGGACAGTCAGTCCAGCTGTTACACAGCACATCAACAGAGACAGCTGATGAGGGTCAGACACCGAGATACCAGACGTGTGTCTACACATACTGCTTACAGTGACCGTCATCTATCATCAGTCTTGATACAACACTGGGATTGCAGAAAACAAATGTTTGGAGTTATTTGTAGTTTAGCTGTGGACTCTATAAAAACTACACATCTAAATAGAAAATGTCAACTTTTACCTTACAGGCTTTTTTTTTTTTTTTTTCTCTCTCCAGCGTTTACCGTCTTGTTAATGGCACATTTGAGATCAAATCAATATGGCCTGAGTTTTTTATTTTTTTATCATAGCTTGTTCTTGCATTGGACCAAATGAATGAGGTGATGAAAGTCTGGATCAGGTTTGTACGTGGCAGACCGCGAAACTGGCCATGCAGGTTTCTGTTGGGACCAAAAAGAAGATGTCGCTGACTCATGCTGACGCTGAATGTGTCATCGTACAATTTTTTTTCCGCCTCTTTGTTCATCTGAACAAAGCACTGTTGTTTTTATTTTATTGGGTTTTTGGTTTTTTTGAGTTTTAAGTAGACAGCCGCATTTTCAAGTTTGTCACACTGCAAGAAGCGAGTTCCTGAAGGATTTCAGTTCTCTTTTTAGCAGAATCTATATTTGTGGAGCACGGTGTAACAGCCTGGTCGCTTCTATTAATGGAATACCTCAGAAAAGGATCATCCTCAGAGTTTCTTCCATATTTTTGGCACTTTTCCTCACAGGTCTGTCTATTTCATCGTTTCTTTTCACTGTGTATATATAGAAGTAGCTTATTTCTATATCTAGAGCCCGTGTTCCACATCGGTCTTGCATTTCATTTTATAATTCTTGAACTCCTCATTTTGATCTATTTTCTTCTATAATGGCACTATATGTATTTCTCAGTTTTGTGTATTTCAACATAAAGATACTTATTCAACTTGGCATAAACAAAGCAGAGGCAGTCCTTTCTGCAGGTAATCAACAAGTGACGATGGGCTTATCGATGTACATGAGAAGTGCTTCCCTGTGGCTCCCTCGCTCCGGTTAGAGGTGCCGCAAGGAATTCTGGGTTCTCTGAAGGAATATTTCTTCTGGCTCATCATACGTTTTAAAACGTAAAGCTCTGAAAGCGTCACCAGCTTTCACCCCTGGAGTGACAGTGCTGGCTCGGGCCCTCCCGCAGTGAAGTCCATCAGGATTTATCTGCTGCCACGTCCTTGCCGTGACCTTCTCGTAAATCTGCAGACTCCCATCTGCCCTCTGTCGAGCTCCTCCCAGGCAGACGAGGCCACGCATACCCTCGCTTCTCTCTCTGTTTCTTCAGAGTCACCCACTGTTTGTAACAGTGATATCTACAGTGCTGTGGAAAACAAATCAGCATGTTTTTTTTAGTTGTTTTTTTTTTAAACGTGATTAATACTAAATGTGATGACAACTACAGCACAGATTTAAAAGGAAGTAACTTAAGTCCTCAGGCAACAGAATAGATGACACAGAGAGTGAATCTTTGAAATGAAGTGATGCTGTGTACTTTGTTTTTCAATGATTTGTCTTCATGTGCGAGGAACGTCCTCGGAGCTGGAATCCAATTAGTAGACGCGATTATGATCTATACACCAGCTCCGCTGCTGTTCTCGCCGTCCGATCTCCGCTTTCCGAGCTTGGTGTCGATGAAACATGACTTCAGAGAAGTCGACAGACAAAGACTGTGATTATTTTACATTTACAGGTGATGTATTGGCATGTGTCGATATCCAGGAAACGTGAGTGAGAGGTCCGTTTTGTATCCTTGTGAAAGAGTTGCTTTTACGGTGGTTTTGCGGACAGGTATGAAATCAACGCAGCGATGGCACAGATGTACGTGATGATGCCGAACACAATGGAGAGCACGGAGAGCCACAGAGCCTGGCGAGACGCCGCGTTGGCCCCCTGAAAATCCCCCTGAGCCGATGCCTTGTTGGTCTGAAAAACAGAGGGGAGAACACGGTAAGATAAGGATTGGAGGGGGAAAAAAACAGGAGAGCGAAGCATTTGTCATCATTTGTCCGTGTCCTCCCTGGCTTACACTTTCCTCTTCCACTCATTCCAATCACACACTAAACCCATATTATGTTCCATCTCTGAATCACCCCGTTTGCGAGTCATTCATCACGTTCTCCTCCTTCCCTCCTCTCTCCCTCTCGTCGTTGCCTTTGACTCTGACCCCTGTTTTAGGAGGCGCTCAACAATATTGGAAATCTATCACCTTGAGGTTTCTTGTTATGACTCTAATTAAACCTTAACGAAGGCCATTGATCTGATCAAAAGGCCTTTGCAGCTCGCTGCCACTTAGCTTTGCAAAAGTGCTAATGAGATTATTTTTTTTCCTTCCCTGCACTGCTGGAAGGATGCAAATATAAAATAGGGGCCTCTGGCGACTTGGGATGGAGATGTTTGGGGCTTTTTCCACTCTGACAGTAGTAATTGTGACGGATGAGAGTTCCCTTCGACTCGCTCCATGTTTTCACTGTTTAACTTTTTCTTTGAAGAGACTGATGATCTCAGCTCTTAATAGAAAATTCTATATTTAGAATAGCTATTGGTACTCTTTATTATTGCATAACTGTAGTTCTTTATTATTAACTTAGTTTCTAACTTTATTTATCTATGAATTTGTTAGTATGTATGGTAATCCAGTCTTCAGTGTGGGACTTTGAACAGCTGGAGCACAGAGGCTGCTGACTGTTTAAAAGTAGCAGCATATTTGAGGGTATTTTGATTTTTAATTGATGTATTTTTTTTTTTAACACTTATTTGTTAGATTCCTTGCTATAGAGCATAGTGAAAAATACATTGTCATGGATTGAAAATACAAATATTAAAGGACAGGAATTATACACAAGAGAGTACAGATGTGGTACCAAAAGTAACTAGTGATACAGGTTATTTTTAATATTTGTATTAGTCATGAACAATATCTGCCCCGTTAGCCCGTTGGCAACATCAACACGTCAGTGGGCTCCAGCGATCATTTTAAGGTCTCATTAAATCAATTACTAAACAACGAATAAATCTGCACAAACGTATCTTTATTTTTCATTTGCTCTGATTGTTTCCCTCAAAACATTTATTCAAGTTTACGGCCTGTCGACCTGAACAACCCCAACACAGGCAGATTATTCTTGGTTGGGGGCTGATACATAATGACTTTTGGTGTTTTAAAAAGAGTCATGGCACTGGCTTATTTAATTGAAAAACAGAAACTGAAGATGACACATAATAAATGTTGTCAACAATTAGTGTTTCTTGTTTGACAATTTGAATGAAGATCAAGCTTCACTATAAAAAAACAGATTTAGCAGAGCATTTTGATTTCACTGTAAAGTTGACCTTTGGGGATATAAAATGTCATCACTTCATTTGATTCGCTTTTGACATTTCTGCGAAATGTTGTCATAAGTGGCGTAGGAACTCTTGAGTTACGGCTACAGATGTGTTTCGTGAGGTCACAGTGACCTTGGAAACCCCCAAAATCACATTAGTTACAAGAACGTTTGAAGAAATTCCCTCAAGGTGTCCCGGAAATAGAACTTTCACAAGAACGGGACAGACAAACGGACGAACCACCCAAATACATAACGCCTCCAGCTACGGTTGCTGCCGGCACAGAGCCATAAACACAGGTCTGAATTATGGCTCTAAAGAGTGTTGCATTGAAATGTGATTCTAAAATTAGTTTAATGTTGTTGTTGTTTTTTTGCTGCATTGTGTTATACTCCAACGAATCTCGGCGTAATCCCTCCTCGTCTCAAATCTACTCCATAGTGCCTTCGCTTGAACAGCACTGAAGACACTGGACCTGTTGTTGGTCTGCGTACACACTGCAGAGGGGAAGAAATCACCCTCAGCTTTAAACCACGATGCCAGGTTGTATCTTGTCAGCTAAGGACTGAGGCTCGTGTGTGTGTGTGTGTGTGTGTGTGTGTGTGTGTGTGTGTGTGTGTGTGTGTGTGTGTGTGTGTGTGTGTGTGTGTGTGTGTACCTTTTGTGAAAGGTAGAAGGCAGCGATGCCCAGGGGCCAGAAGCAGCACAGCATGGAGAAAAAGGCCAGGCCCAAGTAGTCCTGAGGGATCATCAGGGGGAAGTTGCTCTCGCTGTCTGTATCACTAAAGTCATCAATGGATGAGTCCTGGGATTCAAACAGAGAGCACTCGGGTTGAGTTCAAGTTACAAGGTCTGATAAGACACATTAAAAAGAAATCCCTCTAATGGTATCTGTTCCTGCTGATTTCTAGATTTTGTATTTTTGTTTGCATTTTCAGAGTTGTCTAAGATTTCTGACTTCACAACAATGAAAAGGGGATAATTTGAATTTCATTGTGCAGCAACAGAAATGACATGAAATAACATTCACATTTCCTCAAACATTCTCCCTCTTACACTGGATGTGAGGACTTTTTCTTTGTTGCAAAGAAGTTCCACTTAAAATGGTTCACAGTGAAATTTAAGAGTTATCTACAAAAAAAAATAAAAAAAATCACCTGCTGGAAAAAAATATGTGGTGATTTATTTCAGTGTCATTTTTAAATGCCTCGAGACCAACAAACCCACTTTGCCTCAGCCTTGTGGCAGCCTATTGCTCTTGATTCGGGATGCAGGCTGACATCTGAAAACTCAGACAAAACCAAATTACGAACATACATAGATATATAAAGATATCCACTATAAGGATGAGAGAGAGAGAGAGAGAGAGAGAAATATGTTTTCTTCTGTAATTTGAGCAAATTGACCCTTAAGACTCAAAGCTTCATTTCAGTGGAGTATATGACTTTTAAAAGTTGCATAAAACATAAAGATAATTTCCTCCAACAGCGAGTCACCATTTATGAAAGCATTTAAAATACCCTTTTTTTTATGACATTATTTTCATGTCATCCACAACAACTGGAAAACTTTGCTGGTGCCTGAAAGATAATGTGACTTAATGGGGTTAGTCTGGATGTGCACTAGCTCTGCTGACCGTAGGCAATTCATGACTCATGCATCTTTGAAACCGCTGCATATTCAATCTGACTTCCTCTCTAACTACATCCCTGTCATATCACTCTGCTTGTTTCTATTTGTGCATTTAATAGTTGTATTCTTTCCAACGATGCTTCTTTTTACAATTGAGCACATTTTTCGTACACCAGCAACCTCGTAAAATGTTTTTTTCTCCCCCTACAGTGAAGATTATCCCACAGTTATTTTAATATCTTTATATTTTCAGCACATGATTGTTCTTTAAAAGACAAACAAAAAAAACAACTCTCTGACGCAAGAACTAATCTGTCCGGCTGCATTTTTTATTGGCATAAAGCACATCTGATGGCTGCAATAAACAGGGACATCAATTTAGCCAAAAGCCAGACAGATACTGCGCTCATATGTAAAGTGATTCAGGACAGGACAGTCCTGAGGTCATTTGTCCTGCCGTCACATAACACTAATCTGCTCCATGGGGAAAATTCATCATGAAGTTTCTATGGCCAGTGTAAGTCCTTTAACTCGGCCTCTCGGGTGAAACAAAGGAGAAGATGTCGTGTTGTGGCTCCTTGAGGTCACTGCGAGGTTTTATTCCCACAGGCCTGGGCCTCGGCTTCACTGCACGACTGCCAGCATTCAGAAGGAGCTAAAAAAAACCAAAAAAACTTTTTTTTCTTGCGCTCCCCTTTTGTCCTTGTGGAGCAAACTCCTGACCTAAACTTTGTGGCGGCCGACTGCTGTTGATTTTAACGTTGCACGGTGTGGTTGTCCACTTGCTTAATCAAAGTAATAATCGGAAACTGCCTTCAGCCTTTTAGTTCACAGCAGGTAATTAAGCTTTTCATTTCACCTTGCTCGGAGACTTTTCAACCAGAAGTTACTTTGTTGTGACACTTACAGCATATATATATTATTGTGTTGACTCCCCAAACACCATGTGACCCCTGTAAGCGTCTTATTGCTCATTTACATTTTACTTGAAGGTGAGCTTTGCTCAGTGATCTATGAAATAGAACTGGCATCCTCCATCACTTACTGTAGTGTCATTACCTGCTCCACAGCAGAAGAGCAGCTTTACGTAATCTGCCTTTTTGACAGTAAGCATTCAATTGCTGCCTACCCTGAAATGCATTGCTCATATGTCTATTTTAAGCTCGTCTTTGGTTCCCAGAGTCTGTGCTGAGAATATGAGCATCTCTAGCTTCTAATGTGAAACTCTTCTGAACAACAAAGAGGATGTGGTGTAAATGACACGATCGGAATCATCTGATATGATGATTATATGCGTGTACAAATGAAAACAATTAGTCCTGTAATCAATAATGCCAACTATTCTCTCATCCAGCCTGCAAGGTGTGATAAGTTTGTTTGTTTTATAGATGTGCAATTCCAGTATCTTTGGGTTTGGGCTGTTGGTTGGCCAAAACAAGGCAATTTTTGACGTCATTTGTTTGGAGAAAATAATCTTTAGTTTTCGTCCTATTTATGTGTTGCTGGAATGATATGCACTGATTTTTGTCTTTTGTTAAAAAAAAAAAAAGAAAAAAAAAAAAGCTTATTTTTTTGAATGCACAAGCTCTGTTGTCAGTACATGAGAATTTCTTTCTAAACATTATGTCAGTGGGATGTCTTACATCAGAGTCAGGAAGCAGGTCGTCCTCATCGTCCATGCTGTAGGAAGCACTGTGGAAGTCCTGCGTCTCGGCCAACAGCTTCCTCTCTAGTGTAGAGCCGGGCCGAATGTCCACAAAGGTGGTCTCCAGGTAGTCTTTGCTGAGCAGGGAGTCTGTGTGGCCCCAGATGGGGGCCGCTGGGTAGAAGGACTCCAGTGTGCGAGGTAAGGAGCAAGGGTCCAGTAGCTGCTGCTGCTGAAGCTCAGGAGGATGTCCACAATAGCTCCTCCATGCTAAGGGAGGGTAGGCCCGATCCTCCTCACACTTCACCAAGATGCCCTTGAACAGTCCACCTGGGGTGTGTCCGGTCCCGGGTCCCAGCCCCAGCCCTGATACCCTGCTGTTATTGGGGCTTTCTCCCAGAAGAGGGTGCTCCAGCTCATCTAGATTCTCCATCCCGCTCTTTAAATACCAACCACACAAGAGGCCTCCACATCAACAACCAAATATAATCTACAAAAGCAGCTGCTTTGCTGGCGTTAGTGTTTCAGTGATAATCCATCCTTAATCCTATTCTTGAATTTTTCTCTTATTATAGGGTTTGTTCCAGATTTAAGAAACACATTCCAGATTTAAGATAGGAGGGAAATATCCAGTGGTATCCTGCTCCAGTGTGTTATGAAATGTGGGGCTGAAAATGTGTCGAATAATTCAAGATTCTCTCTTCCTCACATGTCACAAGCAATTTTTTCAGGGCTTGAAGGTTCAGATTTTCTCCCACGTCTTCCATTTTACATGATTAAGTGTGTCAGTGTTCATGAATTTGCTAATGTCGGCTATTTTTGCTTGCAAACAGTATGGAAACGTCAATTCTGATGATAAAGGACCGTGATTAGCCCCTCAACAGGATAATGAAAACAGTGGCCAGTGGGATTTCTATGTGATTAGCTTCAGGGATTTATGGAGAAAGTCTCTTCTAATAAAATATGAAGTCCTAATCTCAGCACAGTGACTTGGTCTTTCCCTTCAGCTGTTCAGGACGGAAATGAGCAGTGACTTGTGAGTTGACAAATGATTGTAACAAGAATAACAAAAAAAAAAACACTTTTAAACAGTCATGACGTACAGCTGATGTGTTTGTTCCCCTGCAGGAGTCTGAAAAAGTGCACTGAAACTGCTTTCAAAAAGAGGCCAAAGGCAGCAGCCCTTCAGATGACTGCACTGACAGGCAGCGGGGCGTTTTGAAGCTTGAATATACACAACCTCCGGGAGCAGTCAAACTAGTGGCGCAATGAACGGATTGGGGCCATATTTGAGGGCAGTTAATCTGTAAAAGCAATGAGGCTCCAGAAATAGAATCCTATGGTGCACGTCCGCAGGTCAGCAGGCATGCCAACATCCCTGTTCTGCTGTTGATGCTGCAGGAAGCGATAATGAAGAAATCAAAGTCCTCTGGTGTTGATTTATGGCTGTGGGTGTGCTGCTTGGTGTGGTAGCGCTCCACCGGGACATGTAATTTTAACGCAGCCCGTCCACCTTAAGAGGGTTTCATTCAGGACAGACGAGGACTCTCTATCCAGTTCTCCGACGAGGACGAAGAGGTCTGTTAAGAGAAGGACAAGGTCACACTAAATATTTAGACTTTGCAGCTTAATTCTAATTCCCTGCACACATCATCCTGTTTCTGAGGCTCGTGTGCTTCTCAGCCTTCAGTTTGGACTTTTTTTTTTACTTTACTCACATTTATTGGGTTAAGCCTAACTCTGATCTCGACGTCATATCACTGTCGTCAGAACAAGCTGTCCTTTCAATCTGCACAGCTCCCGAGGTGCTGACAGGACTGCGACCCGTCAGGGAGACTTCAACAGGCTAATATTAGAAATTCACAGGATGAAAATAGTTCTCAGGACAGCTCCACGAGCAGAATACAGAAGAATAATTGCTTTGTTTTTTATTTATCGACTCATTTATACTACTTCTGAAACCCAAGTGAAAAATCTTACTTTCACAGTAGGTCCTAATCAGTTAAATGAATAAACTCACAGCACACTAACGGATTATTCTGGTTTGAAAGGCGGCCTTTAAAAGATTATCCTTTTCTAAATGTACCTGATGAAAAATAAATAAAAAGTCTTGTTGGTGGTTGTTTCTCTTGTGGTGACTGTGACATTTGTTAATATGGAGGTGTACTGTGAGAAAATGCAACATAAATGCTTTCAGTGTGATTTGATCTGTACATTAAGCATAAAACTAACTTTAAATCCACATGCAAGTCTTAAAAGTACATTGTACTGTGCATGTCCAGTGTCCCTTAAACTAAATAGCCTGTAACTTATTATTTTTGACTGTATTGCTGCACAAAGACCTCAGAATTGATGATACCCAAAATGCAGGACTCCAGTATAGTGGCAATCTGACGATGGGACACCTACCCTCAGCTCATGTTGCTTAGACACTCTGTTATTATCAAAAAGATATTTCATATGTTTAAAATGTAAAATTAAAAGTGCTTGAGGTTTAAAAGGTGAAAAAAGAGCTCTGTTGTTAACAGCTTGGTGAGTTTTTGTGCACGACGTACGTCATATGGTTGTCATTACCAGTTGGTTAAAGGCTGCTCCAGGCAGTTTCAAAATGATCCCGAGGTCAACGGCCATTAGGATGCAACGACTGGAAACAATGGAGCCTGGCCAGATCTATTTTTTGGGTCCGGAAATACCAGGCTACCATTGTTCACACTAACCAGACCTTATTCTTACTTAATGATTCATCTACAGTTGATGAATCGAAGAACATCAGTTGGATAAAGTACGTTCAAGAGAAACCTCTCTCACATCCAATTTTCTTTGCGATCATTTTAAATGCTAATTTAAGAGAAAAGCCAAACATAGAAAATGGATGGATGGTTGGACAACCCAACAGGATCTATGTGATAAGTAGCTCGAGACATTAGCCAGTGGTGTTTAATGATGACATAAAACTAACTTCACATTTTTTTCAAACTAAGAATATCTTAAAAATCAACAAACAAAAACAGGGTGCGTAAAAATGAGATGAGATGAAAAAAAGTCTCTTATTGTGCGTTGAGGGTCTTTTCACTTGTGGGAGAATAATAAAGTGTCATTTTAACAAACTACAGAATATCTCACCAGTAAGTATTAACTCCAGATTAATTCAATGACTAGTTGCAGACTTAACTGCGCACACACACACACACACACACACACACACACACACACACACACACACACACACACACACACACACACACACACACACACACACACACACACACACACACACACACACACACACACACACACACACACACACACACAGAGGCATAATTAGGTGTCTCTTGGTGATGTCGTTCTGAGGGCTCCATTTGCTTTATGGAGGGCCAGCACCTTTTCTACTGAACGAGCCGAGTGTTTGTGAAACCGGGTGACGTCAGCAGCGGTGCCGATCAAACTGCTTCCTCCTCAGTCATGACACATACGCTTACATCTGGACGCATGGTGGTGCATACCGCTCGCATGCACTTATGCTCACTCGCACACGCTGATATTCGCAGCACTTTACCCGCCTTTCCTCTCTCGTCTCCCCCCCCCCCCTCTCCCTTCCTCCCTCCCTCCCGATCGCCGCAGCTTCATTCCAGGAGAGATGCACTCAGCTTTATTACACCACCGCTGCCCCCCCTCCCCCCGCCCCTCTTCCTCCCTCCACCTCTGCCCATCCACCATAAAAAGACTTCTGTCAGCTGTATTATAAGCCTGCCTCCTTTTCTGATTCTGCAACGCTCATAAAACATCCAGTCAGGTAGAGGGGAGGCTGCAAGGACGCTGCTGCAAATCACCACTGACACTTTTACAAGAGATCCTCTTCTCTCTCTCTCTCTCCCTATCTATTTTCCAGCACACATACACAAACACACATTCACTCAGCTCCCTCCATTACATCCAAGCTTCTTCTTTTGCTTTGATCCGACTCTTTCCTTTCTCATAATCCAGCCAAGACTTTTGGTAAAGCCACTGTACTAAAAACGTGTCCCTTTTGGTTCTATTTATACTTGCTACATGAAAAGAAAGCTTGTTCTTAAGACATGGAAATGTACAGTCAAAGTGAAATGTGCTTTAAGCCCCTGTCGTAAAAGTCGAGAACTGTTGCTGCTGACTCTTACATAGATTTTCAGCAACTCTCTGCAGTCTTTTAACACCCTGACTCTCAGCATATATACACACTCATGCACAAAGTATTGGCTGTAATATTTCAGCTGATACAGATCAAAGGGATGCAGATACAGTGAACACGCTCAGAGAAAAGAAATGTCACAGTGGTTGTAGGAAATTGGAGCTGTAAACGCTGCGGGCTCTAATAAAAAGACAGCTTGAAGAGCAGCGATGTCAGGCTGATAAGACCAGAGCGAGCTTTGAGATATGCCAAACAAAAATCTGAAAACCCAAGTGGTGGTTAAATGGCCCTATTGATTTCATTTCCAAAGCTTTTTCTCTCCCTCTCCCTCAATCTGTCTGGAGTGACTGAAGAGAGCTGAGGAAACTCAACAGAAAAGATAAGCAAAAAAAAAAAAAAAAACAGGCAGGCATGTAGAGAGTGTTTCACAGCTCGCAAAGCTCAAAGTAACACCATGTTCCTATGGAAACACATTCACCGTGGAGTGGAGTGCTCACTGCAGGATAAATGAAGCGGAGGCTAATTTGCCATTTCAGTGCTGTTCGTCTGCTTGGCTTGATAATAACTGGATGGGATAATTCCAGCATTGCTGTGCCTTCCAGTGAGGATGTTACTGTCATTTTACACTGCAAAGGAAAGATCATTTCCACAGAACTACTCTATAATAACAAATGAGTGCAGTCATGCCAGGCGCTGACTTAACTTGAAACCCCCCGTGCAGAATATGTGTATGACAGCATGAACTCATTAATCAGTGCATGGCATCACATGCCCCCCCCCCTCCCACACACACACACACAGTCATTTCATTTTATTCCCTTCACTATACCTGCACTCACAAACACACATGCAGTCCTTTGCAGCTTTGCATCACCTCGCCCTTTCACACACACACACACACACACACACACACACACACACACACACACACACACACACACACACACACACACACACACACACACACCCTTAGAAGCCTCTGAGCGCAGCCTCCTACATGTTCACATTACACAACTGCATGCATCCTACACAAACTGTCTCTCTCTCACACACACACACACACACACACACACACACACACACACACACACACACACAAACACACACGTACACACTCACTCACTCACACAGCTGGTGCTTGCGTGCAGTGAGGCCCAAGAAATGAGAAGTTACCCGTCTACAATATGTTGCACTTTGCGCCAGCATCTCTGCAGAGTGTGTGCGCTATGTTGTAGTCAGTGTTCTGTTATGTGAATCCATGAGCACCGTGGGACACATTGCACAGGGACTGGTTATATCGCACTATGTTCTGTTGTTTGTGTGGTCGTGTGTGCGTGTATATTTGTGTGTGTGTGTGTGTGTGCGCGCGCATGTATCTCTTGTGGTTCAGTGCTTTCAGCAATTGCAAATCAGCCTCCTATTCTCCAGGGTTTACATGTATGGATGCCCCGTACGCTGGATTCATTGTTGATGTAGCTGTAAAAACACATCTACCATTTAAGACAGGGATACTTGCCCTGTAACACACAACACACGGTATACCAAGACAGGAGCGATACGTGAACATACTTCAAATTGGCAGTAATTTCATAACATGAAGTGAAATTCATTTGAAAAATTCTGGTGTTATTTTCATAGAATTCTACATTGTTTCTTGTTGGTCAGGATTTTATTTTAATGACCGTGGAAATCTGATGAAACAGTAACAGTGAAGTGCAAAAACTGCAACTCAGAAAGACAATAAGATAAATATGAAACTACTTGTCTAAACCAATAAATTGTTTAAGGGGAAACCTTTAAAACATGGTTAAAAATATGTCCGACACATAAAAATACATAAAACACATTTTAGTGAAAGTAAACAGCAGCTAAAATATGAAGCACTTTTTGTTCATATAAATCAGTTTTATTTGAGTAACTTGTTACTGGTGGAAGACTATGCGATTGTCTGTGAACAATGACATGAGTTGACTAACAACGGTTACGAGGCAATCCAAATGCTGCACAGATGTCATCTGGACTGTGTTTGCATCAGTGACGTAGTGGTGTAATGACCTGTACGTGCCTAAAAATGTTTATCTGTGTTGTGCGTGTTCTTGTTTTTGTATCCCAGTGGGGACTTTAACCTGAGTGCACACGAACGCACGGGGACTTGTGTCACTGTGGGGACAAAAAAATAAAATAATGGAGGTCTCTTTGGGTAGATTCTGTCTTTGGAGGGTTACTGCTAGTGTAAGTGTTATCAGGTTAAGCATTTAGTTGTGATGGTAAAGGTTAGGATAAGAGACTAAGGAAGGTATAATGTAAATTATTTGTCCCTATGGGGATTGTGAGACAGTGTATGCATGTGTGTGTATGTGATGGTGTGTGTGTACAATGTGGTGACAAAAATCTGTTTACACACCTCGTACAGATCATTCTTCAACCTGTATACAAACAGCTTGTGTCTTTGGATTTCCTTTGGTTAAAATCTGAATTATTCTGTATTTTCTGGACGTGAAGCGGTAATGATTAAGGTCAAGGTAAATCTTCAGGGAACAGATATGAGTCGAGGCAACGTCCTCACAAATAGCTAAACTAGTGTGTGTTGGTGCGTTGTGTGCTGCAGTGTGCTGAATGAGGTAATTAGCTGCCAGCAGATCTTTACACGAGCAGGGATGTATTACATGGTCTCATCATCCTCTTCATCATCATCATCACAGACTGAGGGGATGGTGTGTGTGTGTGTGTGCCCCCAACCCCCATAACCCACCACAGCAGAGAAAAGCCCTGCTCTTAATTAGGACTGCTGGCAGGAAAAACATCCTGCGTGTCCTTTGAAAGCACTTGAACTGCCTTTTGTCACACAATCCACTGCACACATTTTACATTTAATGCTTCAATTGATCTGCCAAATAACAGGCTGCATGGATGAGAGGGAAAAGCATTTCAGATTTTCTACCTGACCAAGAGATGAAAATGTCTTCAGGGACATGTCTTCATGAGGTTGCCAGTGTGCATGACTGTGCTACTGTTTTTTATAATAAGGCACACTATGCTTGTTGTACAGCAGTAAACACCAATATAAATGTAAACAATGGAGCAGAGCTGCCTGTGTTTGTACTGGGGGGGGGGGGGGGAGCTGTTAGAAAATAAAATTTCAGTTCAGTTTAAATATAAATTGAGGAGCTCCCACTCATGTGGTGTAGGTGGTCCTCCTTTTTTTTTTTTTTTTTTTTTTAATATTACTACAGTAAAATAAAATTCACTCAAAAACGGATACAGATTACTGAATGAAGAAACACGAATTACCCTTCACAAATATTAGGCCTTATGATTGGCTGTTTTGTGGGTGAAACAGAACAACAGAGAAAAGTACTAATAATCATTCTGTACAGCAATAAAATGTCATAATGTCAAAAGATAATGAAAGAAACAAAAGAGTCACCATAAATAAACACCACCATTCAGCTTTTTGTTTGGTTCCCTGTCTTTAAAAAAAAAGAAATGCTGCAGAGTAACAAAGAACAGGACTTTCTGTGTTTTAAATTAAACTTAAATTACCTTTGCGATGGAAGCTCTGCTCCGTCCTGTCCTGTCCTGTCCTGACCTGTCCTGTCCTGTCCTGTCCTCGGGATGAGTCCTCCGAGAAGAAACGGTGAAATCCAGCGTCCCAGTTTTAAACCATCCGCTGGACCGACTGCTGCTCCGAGCTGGTCCTGCCTTGTTGTGCTTGCTTCTAGCGTGGGAGTGTGCAGAAGGTGTCTGTTTACGGCGCGATGTGCCCGGAGTATCTTACACGTGTTTGTGTGGGAGTGGGACGTGCGCGTTGAGTTACAGAGATGAAGTCTAACTTGTCCGTCTCCCATCAGCTGTGACTGCATGCAGATGCACCTATTAGTAGCTCCACCTGAGCAGCATCAACGTGCGCGCGGTGTCAAAGACTCCTCTTCCTCCTGCACAAAATCTTCTCCCGCATCCTGCTCCGACGCCCGGTCGCTCCTCCTCACAGAAAGGAGCAGGTCTGTAATCCTCGACGCGGTGCACTTTCTTCTGCCACGCTCAGCTTTTCTCTGACTTTCCAAATGGAAGCTTTCTCCCTTTCCTCTCCCTCCTCTCCTCCGTTCCTCTCTGTCTTCTCCTCCTCCTTTTTGTCTCACCTCCGCTCCGCCGCTACCTTATTATGGCAGACAAACCGGGTCCTAAAGCCTGCTGGTTCAGGTCTGACCGCGTGGTCTGTTGTATTTCAATTACTCCGAGGTCCTCGTAAGGATAGAAAGAAGGACGCACACAAGCCAAGTGAAGGCATTTTGCCTTTTCTTACTTCTTTAAGAGGATTAAGGAAGGTCAGGGCTTGATTTTGGGTTGGAATTAGAATTGGGGTTAAGACTATAGGGATCTAGCAGGGAGGTTTAAATTCAGCTTCAGCAACACAACACAAGTGTTTATTGGGAAGGCAGTTGATCTGAGGATTCTGGACAAGCTGCAAAAATACAATATCCGCAGGCAAGGCGCAAGTATGAGATGGAAAATCTCATGGATGCATGTGGCAAACACAAAAGTGGACAGAGGCAGTGATCAAAACAAGAGGGAGAGAGCAGAAAGTGAATGAGGGGGAGCCAGTGGGAGGTTGGTGATTATGCAGTTGCTTTCTGTATGTATGTGCTCTTCCAGAGTGGAGGCAGTGAGATGCCCCCCAGCGAGGATGACTCCACTTTGTGTCAGCCCTTTCATGTCCGCTTCACCCTGTGACCCACTTTAGTCACCCAGCCAGTCCACATTAAGATCTCCAGTCACAAATAAACTCAAGATGCAAAAACAAATCGTCCTTGCTTCGGGCTCATGCTCACTTTGCTTCTTTCAGACCAGGATAAAGCTCAAGGATTGCTCGGCACCAGCAATCAATGAAATCCACAGGGCTTATGCTGAGTATTTAATGAGGTTGTACTGCTCCTAGCTCGAATCCCCCTCCCCCAGAAACGGTTTAACCTTTGGGCTGTTTTTTGTTTTTGTGTGGTTCTTTTGTAGCCGGTCAGCACAGCCGCGAAAGCTGCCTGATGTCTGATGCTCCATTTGTCTTTGGCTGTCAGAGTGACAAGCGGTCTTCTCAGTCCATCATGAAGCAGAGATCAATACGCTCTCCTTAGTCTGAGCACATCCTCCCTCATCACTCGATTTCCCTGCTCTTCCTTCGTCCTCCTCTCTCCTCATCTTCAGCTCCGTGTTTTACATATTAGCTGGAATATGCAGAGTGAAGGAAAGGAAGGGAGATAGGAAAGGAGATGGAACTGATTTGATGGGTGGAGCGAGACGAGGGCACTGATGGTGTTGCGTATGGAGAGACTAATGTATGCTTTGTACATGTCAGACCGATGTTGATCTTGCAGTGCAAGGTTTGGTAATATGCATTGTAAAATTTCCTTTTCATGATTTTAAGTTCTGAATGTAATCTAATATCTGCACTGACATTTTAAAAAATGTGGCACAAACTACCAGATACCTGAAGATGACTCTATCAGCCTCTCCTGCACTCAACATGATGTTGTGTTATGTAGCTGAGACAAAACAGGAAGTGTGATAGCCAATCAATGATGATCAACACTCCCCCTTTTTTTTTTTTTTTTTTTAAACCACGAAAATTTCACCAAACATTTGAGCAAAAGAAAAAACGAGTATTACATTTAACAAAATGGCAACATGATATTTAGGTAAACAAGGCAAAACGCATATTAACACCGCACCAAAAAAAAAATCTGGTTCACCAGTTTAGTATGCAAGTATGTGAGCCTCATATTAAGTAGGTAGGTGGTAGGTGGTAGGTAGGTAGTTACTTACTTTATTAATCCCCGAGGGGACATTTTTTTCGCTACAGCAGCATACAGAAGCAATAATAGATACAGATAATAAGATAATAATAGAAAAGCAATAATATTACTGTCTGAATTGGTGGCGGCTAAAATGCTCAGTTTCGTAATTAAAAAGATGATGAGAAATTTGCATAAGCTTTTTTTTTTTTTTTCTTTTTTTAAATAATATCTCTGGAATCCCTGTTTTCTTCAGGCCCCGGCTTCTCTGCGCTGTCGCCATCCACCCAGCCTGACATTCAGCTTGTGAATCCCCGTGTACGTGTTGGAACGGTGCTTTAAACTGTTGATGTTGAGGATCGTGTCCGCTCGGTGAGAGTAAGACTTTTATCTCCTCACCTGTCAGGTGTTTCCTACAAGCCGATTTAAAAATAATGAGCTAACCCAGGATTGAGTAGACTTCCAGGTGGCAATACCCACCTCGCTCTGAGACGACAGACAAAAAGCATATCTACACATCAGCAGAGTTTTCAGGAAAAAAAAAAAAAAAAAAAAAAAAATCGATGTTATCTGACTTGAAATTAAACTCAATTACAGGCAGCCGCGAGGAAAATTAAGCAAAGCTCGATATTTTAAGTAAGCTTGCGTTTTTTCCTTTAGGAGCGCTGTGGCAGCAACCTCTCTGCATGGACGGCCGCCTCAGCAAACCCTGTTAGGGATGGATGAAGGGGGAGAGAAGGGGGGAGTGCAGTATTAGTAGAAAGCCTAAGGTGGTAACTAGCATAATAGGGAAAACAAAGTTAATCTAATGTCATTGAGGGACACTGAAAACATAATTACTGTGTTCAATCTGTGCGGCTGTATGACATTAGATTTAATTTATTTACTGTAGAAACCAGGAACATGTATCCTCTCAAGCTTGCTGTTGTTGTTGTTGTTGTTTTTTGTCGAGAAACAGCTCGAGGGTAACTATCGATATGGCAGCAAGATGTAATCTATTATCCTTGTTAAAGAGAAGCGCTAACAAGAGATCCTATTTGTGTGCCAAGCGCTTTGGGCAAAATGCAAATGCAGCAGCTCAATCTTCCGTCTGAGCTGCACACAGCAGATGAGGGATGATTTGTACACGTGCTGCAGTGTGGCTGGCTTTTCTGCACCACCAGAGAGGAAATGCAACGTCTTTACTCCCATTTGTCCCCGAGAGACAATACATGGAGAAAGTTGGTGCTCATGACTCTTTTATTTCTTTCCACTCTCTGCCTCTGGAGACCTAAATTATTTATCTTGGATAAGGAAAGAAATGCTAAGCGATACAAGGAAGATCAAAATGAAGAGAGTTCAGTGGAAGACACAAACACACCCACACATATGAAGGCATGTTTTCGTAAATAGAGTCAAATACACACCCACATTTACACAAACACACATAGGGTGAACATGGATGTGCCTTTCACTGATATTGGATGTCTAAAAAGTGTCACCAGGCTCAGAGATAGGTTTAGTTTTCTATATTTGGAGTGCTGCTCTGCCTGAATTAACAAGCAAGAGAGACCTAAGGAAAGGCTCAATGTGTGTATGTGTGTGGAAGAGCTTTTCTCAGGAGCAGAGAGATTAATATACCAGGAAATTGATGACACGGTGAGCTGTGAAGGGGACAAAAAGTGAGTCTCTGTCTAGGAGGAGAGTTTAGGGACCAACAATTCAACACAGCAGCTTGTTGTGATGTAAGCACTTCCATTGGGATCACAGTTTCATCATCATGACACCTGTGAGACATCAGTGATTTAAGTGTGGCATCAATAGGATCTTAAGATAAAGAGTGTCCAGGAAATTATTATTTCTGTCTTCAAGGTTGTCCCACTTTACACGTACATATCCATAGCAGGCAGTAACTTGGGTGCAAATACTGCTCAGCTATTTTTAACAATCAGCAGCAGAGTCGCAGGGTGAGGTTGGAACAATTGTAGGATTATAAGTCTATAAGGAACTCTTCATTATTTATCACCGCCTTCAACCGTGAGGAGTGTCGGCCAAAACACGACTTGAGGCCAGGATGCATTTTACTGAAGCCAAAACTGAGACTGAGATGCTGTTATAACTGGGTTGAATTCAGAAGAGGCTTGTACTGGAGTGTGTGTGTGTGTGTGTGTGTGTGTGTGTGTGTGTGTGTGTGTGTGTGTGTGTGTGTGTGTGTGTGTGTGTGTGTGTGTGTGTGTGTGTGTGTGTGTGTAATAAACAAGAAATAATCCTCCAGAACTCATATTACCATCTTAAAAAGAATATTTGCCCTAACATACAATTACAAAATTAGCAAGTGTAAAACCTGCAGCTCATTAAACATGTTTCTCTTACACACACAGGTATATAACCATACATATCTGTAATACAATAAAATAAGGAAACAAAAACATCTTTGGCTGCCTTAATACAAAAGGCAACATGGCAAGCTGCAGCTAAACTAACACAAGGGAAGATATGTTCCACTAAAGGAAGCAAAGCTGCAATTTTCCGTGCTAAAAAAGTGCCTTGTTATTTGATTAAGTAGCCTACACATAAGACAACAAGTCCAAATTGTATTTTACCCAGAGAGCTTACGAGTGTGTTTGTCTGCTTCGCAAGTGTGTGTGTCTTTTTTTTTTTTTTTTTTTTAAAGGCGTCTCTTTTTGGGGGGACATGTTTGTTCATATGCAGATTTTCTAGCTTTTGGAATATTTTGCTACCGCAGGAAGGAGCCATGCAAAGTGTTTACCTGTGTTTCCAGTCTTTGTGTAAAGCTACTTTGCTGACAGCTCCAGCTTGCTTCATTTGCATACACATGAGAGTGGCATCGGCATGAAAGCAGATATTTATATCCCAAAATGCTGAACTATTCCTTCAAACTGGGACGATTTTCTTTTGCAAGAAAGAATGCGAGCAGTCTTGACCTTAAAATTAGCTGAAATGATAGGTGCCTTTATTCTGCAGTGTGAACGCTCCCCTCAGAGGGAGCGTCAAGGCAAAGTTGATTCCCAACCTTTTCGTAAATTTACTCCTCCAGATTTATGGGGTTCCCTTTGTGCCAAAAATATATCAACATGCGGCCTTTAGGAAACAATGAACATGCCACTGTCGGACCTTGAAATATATGAAAACTGATGTGGCCATTGCTTCTGCTCTTTGTGAAGGACAAAAGCGTTTTACTGACACCTTTTAAACCCACAAAAAATATTTGACGGTCAAATGATTTTGGGTGAAGCATCAATTATTAACAGTCAGGCAACAGAGAGACTTGGTGAGTGTTTGAAAGGGAGACAGAGTCCGAGATATGAAGGGTGTTCAGGAGAGTGACCACCCAAACAGTAAAGACTCCTGTCCACTTTATTGATGGGACACCACCTCTGGCTCAGCTCCCTGTGATTGATTCAGCAGCTCGATCTTGTTGAAATAGGACTGAGCTTCCAGAGGATTGTTCATCTGTCGCCCGTCTCTTTGGCATAGTCACAGTCAGTTTCATTGCTCTTCAACATCCATCCTCATGAGGGACGTGAGACCAAACGACACATTTACCTGGAATAAAACTCAACCAGATGGCGGGTGCGAGCTACTAAGTATTACAAAAAATTTGGCGTATGGGGATACGCTAAACATGCAAAATAAACAGCTTCAATAAACGGCAAACATTAAAGCCAAACTTGATTGGTTATTTAGAGTAGCATTTTAGACTGTATGAAACAAATGCTGTTTAATTACCAACATGTGCCCAGTTAGCTTTGCTCATGTTAATCACTTTCTGTAAAGCTGCAGGAGATGTTAGCAAAACAATAAAAATATACAAATGACTTCACAAAAACATTGAGTTTATGTCAAACAAGAATCATCCGTACAGACAGATTAATAGTACAGATCCACCAAAGCCTTCATTGTGTTCGCTCATGCACTCATTGTCTTGAAACTTTGATGTGTTTCTACAAACACAGAGCTATCCACTTGTACTATGAAGGGCTATGTATATTTAAGTATTACATTTCTGCAAAATAAAATAAGTGGCCTATACAACCAACCAGAAAAATAACAACAATAATATATATGACTTCATCGTTTGCAAGTGAAATAGTCAAAACCAGAGTTGAAGTTCTGCGTTTGCAAGTAAAAACAGAAAACACAGCAATCAATGACAGTTGATAAAACACAGAGCAACAGAATTAATTTTTAAACCCAAATTTGATTATTATGTATGCCTGAACGGAGGTGGTAGATGTTTTGTATTGTAAAAAAATACTAATAATTACTGCTATGCATCCTTATCTTTCTGTAAATGTTTCTATACCCAGCAATCATTCTGACATCTAATTTAGGGAAACTGTCTTTTTTTGTAAATTTTTGTAAAACTTTTTTAAAACTAATCATACATGGAGCTGTGTTCTTCAAATCAAACACAAAAGACAACTATTCATTCATGCTTCCTGCTTCATGACGAACCAAGTGGCATGCTGGCCTGCATGCTGCAAAGACCTGAAGTAGTAGGACATCCTGGTATTTATGGCATACTACATTTAACATACTTTGTATTGGGACATACTAAATCTTGTTCAGGTGTACTAATAGGATAGCTGGATTATTTAAACATGGCAGATGTCCTTATGAATTCTCCTTCTCATCTTTCCTTGACCTCATGACCTTTTCCACTTCGGTCAAGGAAAAGATCCTGGAAAGGACCGAGGTGGTCATTTTTTTTCCCTATTCGACGGCCCCCTTAACCGTGTTTTTCAATAAAAATAATATTTTTTTCACCAAGAACCTGCAGTAATTCTTCTCTGCTGTAGTTCGTTACAGATTTCATGAAACGCAGGAACACACACTTTCTCTGAAGTCTCACATATTATTACACAGCGGGAAGCTACGGACCGAGCAGCCTGATGAGTGCTTCACAGCAACCGTAGAGACTGCACAATTTAACTGAGGTCACCGTACAAAATAATATTGCACCACCCTCCTCTGCACTCCAGTCTATTGTCCTCTCTCTCTACCTCATTTTGGTTGTGCCATTTTAATATATTTTCCCAGATGCAGCACATTTGCCCACATCTTCCTCCTTTTATTCATTAACCTCACAGTGAACTGAAACAGCACCTTGTTATGAACATTTGAGAGGGACTGTGGAACAGCCACTAATCACTTCAGACAGCCAGTAACTACCAGGTCATTTACACACCAGGGAATATTCAACACACACACACACACACACACACACACACACACACACACACACACACACACACACACACACACACACACACACACACACACACACACACACACACATGCATACAGTGCAGTTTCTGCTGAATTTTGATGACTCTAATGAAATTGTGGAAAGTAATGAAATAAATGCTTAAGTGGCCATTTAAGGGGATTAGAAATGCAAAGTGAGAGGGAAGCCTTGATAAAGAAAAAGCTTGAGTAGAATCATTTGTTTGTATGTGTGTGTGTGTGTGTGTGTGTGTGTGTGTGTGTGTGTGTGTGTGTGTGTGTGTGTGTGTGTGTGTGTGTGTGTGTGTGTGTGTGTGTGTGTGTGTGTGTGTGTGTGTGTGTGTGTGTGTGTGAGAGAGAGAGAGAGAGAGAGAGATAGGAAGGATGAAAAAAAGGAGGGAGAATGTAGAAAGAGGAGACAAAGAGAGAAACATTCAAAGAGAGTGGATAGGAGATGGAGGATGGGATGGAGGTCTCACGCCTTTTTGCAATTAAAGTGATTAATATCCTACCACCGAGTACCGGGGGTGTGCTTGGTGAGTGGATCCAGATTGTGTTGCTCAGAAAGTCTGTTAAGGACTCAAAGAGTCCGAGTTCTGTCTTCTACACACTATCATAACTGAACAAATAATCCCCGGTGACTCATGGATGTATTGCTGAAGTGAGTTATCCCATTCATGAATCTTTTATTCTGTGGTAATATCCTGACTCGAAGACATCAACATGTTGTTTATTGGATTAATAGCTCACGAATGGAAGAAACGTCAGTTATTTTCTTAAGCATCAGTTTCTCCATTGACATGGCCTCAAGAGACAAACATACTGAGTCATTACATGATTTGGATTTAGCTTTATCATGCTATGAAACTACTTGTATCACCCATATGTAGATTGATAGAACAGATTCAAGCGGAGGTGGAACTGGAGACTTTGGGGGGGAAAGAAAGTAAGAAAGACATTTACATGTTCTTCCTATGAAATTGATGCCATTAAACCTGCAAACTGCAATTTATTGCAATTTAGGCAACTGCAACCAGTACAATGGTTTAACAACTATAGTTATGACTAGATGCTTAAATACTGGGGAAATTACTCTCTTTCTCTCTCTGCGCACACTGCACGTTTTTAAAAAAAAAAAAAATTATCCATCCCTTTTATGAACCTCTTTGCAGCAGCACTCATTTGGGACATTGCCATGTGATGTCATCCCGACAGGAATTTCTGCTCAGGCAGAGAGAGAAAGTGGAGGCGTAAAGGAGAAGGAGGAAAGAGATGAGGAATGAGAACGTTATTCATTTGGTCGAACCCCGGCAGAGTGAAACGGTTCCCTGTGGGGGAGACACAGAGAGGCAGAGAAGAGGAAAGAGATGGAGTGGGACTTCTTGCCAGCGCGATTTGTCTTGTAGAGGGGAAAAAAAAAAGGGAAGAAGAAGGCTATAAGTGATGGGGACACTGAAAAAAAAAAAAAAAGGGCACAGAGAGGAGAGAGAGCTGATAGTGAGAAAGGGTTGTTCTTGGTTTTGGAGTGTAGGAGGTTGTAGTAAGAGGCGATGGCCGGGTTTTTACCACCACGGCCCTTGCTTAGCCTGCGCTGACGTACTTGTCATTCTGAAGGCCTGAATGATTTATTAAAGTGAGGAGTGGCAGAGAAGAGGGCAGCCAGGCGAGCTCTGATTAACTAGGGGAGCAAGGGAGGACAAGCACTCCTCTATTATTCATTACTCCACGGGAGCACAGAGTGGGAGCATGGCGAGAATGGATGTGGTGGTGAAAGAAAGAAACGAGTGGAGTGGACATTTTTGCAGGCTCACCCCGCCTTTTAGTTTGTTTTGTTTGCTGCCCCGTTCTCAGGGTGTGTCCTTGACGCAGGGCTGACCGGGTTCAGTTCAGCTCTATGTTTCTGCAGGGCCACGGATCTGCCTGCTCACCTCAGTGTCGGAGCGAGGGGGTGCATGCATACAGAAACACACACGTGCACACACACAAACACAAACAGAGGGTGTTCCTCCAAGGCAGTTTGTTGGCTGTCACATATAATACTCACAAAATATAGGGACACATCAGTCCAGTTCTGACCTGGACTGTTGGAAACATTCATGGCGTTTCCAACTGATATTGCTGCCACAGAAACGCACACAAACACACTTGTTTGTGGTTTCTAAATAATGAAGCACAGCTTTTGCTGAGATCACATTATAAGATACCTTTCTGCCGCTGGTCTGGCTGAACCGATCTCCTTTCTAACTGAGAAGGGCGTCTCTTCAATACTTAAAAGGCATAAACATACAACATTGATGACCTGTGGGTCAACTTGCCATCTTAAGACTGTAAACCGCAGCCTTGTCTGCTACGATGACTCTGTTTACAGATATCCAGATTCAAACACAAACGTATGAAACTAATCTCTCCTTATTTATTTTTTCTCTTTTTGTCGCCATTAGAACAGTTTTCAGATGATGATTGTTGATTCTGCCCGCTGTCAGTCAGGACAGGTACAACGGGGTTCATTTGATGCGGTTGGGTTTTCTAGATTAATCCCTCCTTCCATCCTCAGGTATCCCATCAAATAGAAAATTGCACGGTGTGCTCAGAAAGATATTTTTCATTCCCTCGGTCAAACTCTTTATTCCCCTTCATTCGGTTTTCCCGTCTCAGCTTTCCTATTTCTATTTTTCTGTTTCTCGGTAGAGCCTCCCAGCTCTATTCTTTATTTCATGACAGTAAAGCATACCTTTCTGCTTATTTGACCGCTGCAGTTTAGGGCTGGTCTGTCATGTCAGATCCTGATGGGCCAAAGAGGCTGTCTCTGATAATGGCCAGCTTGTCTGAAATGACCGTGCGTATGTACGTTGGTGGGGGCTGTGAGGCAGAGTTGAATTGAATACAGAGTACGAAATGAGATAAAAATAATAAAAAAAAACTGGGTGAGTAGCCGCGCTACCTCCGTCACCGGCTGCAAACCACATCACTAACAGTTCATTTTGCTCCATTGTGGCCATAATAGGGTTTCAATGAGGCATCAAATGAGTTCTGCTTGAACAGAATCACAGTTCAGCACAAAACTCTTCACTGCTGCAGATTCTTTCACCTATGCAGGACACTCAGGAGGCGCCTTGAGTTTGACTGAATGCTTGTAGCCGCAAGGACCAGAGGGAAATTATGCATTTGTAGTTGCATGCAGAGGGTATCTGGCACTCCCTTATCAGAAAAAATAGAAACCCCTGCACACAATGTAATGGAGTTTAATCCAAGAGCTCAGCAATAGATCCATGTCAGAGAGAGGCTAATGTTAGGTAAATTTCAGCTTCTAAGAAGCTTCAACAGAGGAGTTTTTACTGCACTGCATTGTGCTGGATTTATTGTGATCCCAATGATTGGAACCACTGATTTAAATGACATCTTTTTAATGATTTTAAAAAAATAATAATCGCTACAGAAAATGTGAAAAACACATGATGAAACTGATGAAGTGAGTCCTTATTCATTATCTGTGGAAACTGCAGCGGTAAAGTCGTGTAATCACACCTTCTTTGTTAAGTTGTTGACTTGAATAAAAAAATACAACATTTAATAATTGAAGATGAGATGTTTTTCTCAGTGTGAAAGTGCATTCCTTTTCTATGCCACGGCCCACTAGTTGAGGCCAAGTGGAGATAAATTTCAATGAAACATTATGTATTCTGGTACAGGCCACTCAACAGTTCGGTTCACTTAAAACACCTGAATTATTCACCAGAAATATTACATTAGTCCACCACAGCTACACATCAGTGTGTCTCTGTATGCGTGTGAGTAAATTCTAAATGTGTGTACTTGACTCTGTGTATGTCATTTTAATTATATGTTTGTATAATCTACATAAAGTAAAATGACATTAGAAGTGGAAGAGGAGTCGGCTTCAAACAGTGTTGACACATAATGGTCTTCAGGGATTGTGATGAAGCATACGAGCAGTGGTGTTTTCTTAATGCGAGTTGAACACAGACAGTCTGCATATCAAAAGGCTGGAGTCAGACTTAATTACAAAAATATTCATCATGTGTGTAGCTTTTTCAGTAATTACACTTATGCATAATGGTGCAGCTAATTGATTCATTAAGTATCCCCAGCAGTCGCAGAGGTGGGCGTAGAAAGTGAGAAGGAACATGTGAAGGAACATAGCTTCAAAGAGGCGGAAACAAGAGAACGTAGATAATAACTATGATGCATAATAGAAAGGAGTAATTCTGCACAAAAAAAGCATTGATAAATGAAGATTTATCGTATAGTAGTTTATGTTTGCTGGTAAAACGAGTGTCACTGTATTACTCATGCTGAATCTATTCTTGATGAAACAGTGTCATCTGCTGGTCAGTAAAGGACATTTCACAGCTGGTTTTTTTTAGCCACCAACACTTGACTGAGACAAATGATTCCACTGAAAACCAAAATCACATCACTCCTTTATTGAATATTTGAACATTTGGTCAGTGTGTGTCCCTTCAGAGGGGTTAAAGGTTAAATGCACAGTTTCAAACGTTGAAAACTGATGATGAAAACCGAAAACAAATACATCACCGAATACTCATTCTACCACTGTGAATACACACACATCCACAAAAAGACCAGTTTCAATGTCATAGAAAACACACATTCTCTTCAAAACAAGGTTAATGTATACAAGTGGCATAAAAACACAACAGATGACCAACATTGTGAAAAAAACAACAACACTAAAGCCAAGCAGAAACAAGCCAAATTCTGGTACATTCCTACTGTGGCTGATTGAAAATACTTGAAGGTCGTGTTAGTAGGAAAACATCCCTCCTCAAATTCAAACATCTTTTTGGGCTATTAAGGTCATAAATGTGTTCGTTGATAAGATTAATCAGTCTCTGTAGTCAGAGAAATCTGCTTCACAAATATCTTACCTTGGATACTAGCACTAAGATCTGAGAAACTAGCTGCAGAAACAGTGATATCTACATAAAGTCATTTTTATACATTTTAGGCCTTTTGCCCTTATTTAATGAAAACAGTAGATGCAGAGAAAAAATGTGTAGAATTAAAGCGGAGGAATGATATGATATGACCGGTGGGGAATCAAACTGCTGACAGAATTTGCTAACTTTCCTAACTACTCAGTTATCTGGTCGCCCCCATACAGAAATATTATAAAAGAATGAAGAAGAAAAAAAAAAAAAAATCCATGTTAACTTCAAACAGCTCTGTTTCACTTAAAACTTTTTGATGCTTCTTTGATGTAGCAGCAGAAGAACTGTTCCAGTAATAAGAGTGTTGATTTTACTCTTATTGAAGCAACCTGATTCTAAACTGAGCAATCATGGGTCACGTTTGATGACAACATACATTGACCTCATTGATAAGTAGACTCAACACCACGCATCATAATGCACTTCTGATTAGTAACCAGCCAGTGGATCAGACATGTCCGCGGCTGACTTGAACACAGCTGAGCAGAACAACAGGAAAGATGAACCCTTTGTAATCTTTGGATGGACGGGTGAAGCTTGACAGAAAGATTAAGTAAAGTACAGAGTTGTAGCTTTACTAGAAAAATATCCTCCAGCAGATCCATTACAAATGAAAAAAAGATTTGTTCTTGTCAGTAAGGCCGAAATGAATAGAGACTTCTCCTTCAGCTCTCCTTGACTGACAGATAAAAACATCTCTCGTGCCCTGCAGCAGTACAGCCTTTTCATAATCACACAAAGTCCTTTAGACTAACAGTGTGAAGCTGTTAAACAGAGTTTCTGAGACAGTCCTCTGCATCAGTTTGACCACGGTTGATCATCGAGATCACTTAACAGAGAGATTTAGGCCGAACCTTTGGGAAGAGCTGAAAAAAAAAAGCAGAAGAACGGTCTTTTTTTTTCTGCATTATGAAATTTATCATGCAACAAAAATGAGATGGCAAAGATTGGACTGTTAAGCCCTTCATTTAGAAATGTATATCTTACCCCAAAGTAGTTGTTTGGAACGAAGCCCTCCCTGCCACAGAGCGAGGCCCACCACCAATCAGACCCTTCAGGTTTCTGCAGGATGGTGACCATGTCGCCCTCTTTGAAGCTCAGCTCGTCAGCTGCCTGAGCCGGATAACTCCACAGAGCATACAGCACCCCGCTGTTCTCCACCCCCATGGCCTCCTCCACGCCTGGTAGTACAAAGAAAAACAGGACAAGTGGGTCAAACGTGCTGTACCAGAAAGAGGTCGTCGGAGGAACACTGTTTCTCGACCAAAAGTTTACATGTTACCAATGAAATGTTCACAATAGCTTTATTTTAAAAGTTCTTAAGAGTTTTTCCTGACATATTACTTATTTATTATTTTATATAAAAAGCCTAATATTTCCCAGCAGAATTTTGGTGTAATGTCATCTAAATAAGTTTGTCCACTCAGACAAAAAAAAAAAAAAAAAAATGCAGATTTGCCATGAAAAGCTTTAAAATTTTAGGATATTAAATAATTGCACAAAAATCCCATACTTTTTAAAGTCCTATAATAGTGTCCCTGAGTGACACACCAAAAACACACCTGCCCCCTTTAAGTGACTTTGGATGCTAATTTTAGCTATGATCAATAAGTGTGACCTTTTTATTTATTATTCATTGTATTTTGACATCTGCTATATCATGTGCATGCGTGCGAATGGCTGATTGACGCTAAACTGACTAAACTTGACCACATTACATTGAGGTTAAAAGTGAGGTGTAGATTACATCATTTTATGACTATTCTTTAATGAGTTTCATAGGTTGTGCTTTGGTGCACATGCCTCACCCCTCAGGAAGTTCTCACACTCCTCAAACCCAACAGCGTACGGATCACACTTCTGGGAGGCGGTTGCGCCATCGCTCTCCGTCATGGCCATGACAGCAGCTCCATTCCTCACCAGAAACTCGCACAGAGGACGGTCGTTGCAAGAGGCTGCACAATGCAGCGGAGTCCTGTGGGTCAGAGACACATGCAGGGTACGACGTTATGTTCTGAAAACATCCGAGGCATTTATGATTCTCGTGAATTTATGACGCCGTCGTGAGCAAACACCCTCATCTTAGCAAACTCATTTCACAATGTGAAATGGCCACACAGACAGATAAAATAAGAGATTAAAGGGCACGGTGTAAAGGAAAAGTAAATATTTACCAGCCGTGACTGTCTGGTGCACTGACATTGGCTCCAATGCGAACCAGAAAGTCCACCACATTGTAATGTCCCCCGCAGATGGCATTGTGAAGGCCAGTGATGCCTTCGTCATTCGGCTGGCTGGGGTCATTCATCTGTGAAAAACATTTTACACCAAGTAGATTTGTCAGCTAAACTGTAATTAATCACAATAATTTCTACCCTCATTTCTGCCCATGTTCTTATATGCAGTATGAAATGAGTGTGAGGATAAACACAGATGTTTTTCTGTGTCTTATTGCAATCGGCTGCTTCCAGTCGATCCTTCCTCTAACTCGACTGTCAGCATCTTCTTGTGCGAGCCCCAAACTTTTAGGACGGAAGTAGCATCTGTTGGGCTGACTGCAGAAGCACAGATGAGCTGAACAAGGTGATGCACACTCAGCACACTTTCCTTCAGAAAATTTAAATATAACATATTTTTCAGCACTTCTTTATGTCCGAATCCAGAACTGGAGCACCACACTTTACCGTCTCACGCTTACTTTACACTGGTTTGAGTTATTTTCCCACATTGTCCTGGTTCTGTCTTTTAGTTTGTTGGGTTTCCTGTTTTACTCACCTCTTGTGTGTGTTTGTTTTACTTCCTGGCTTTGCAGTTCAGCACTCTGTGTACTTAGTTCTGCCAGTTCATGATCGTGAGTTCATTGCTTTTTAGCTTATTACTCCACATGACTTCTGCCCATTCCTGAGCTTTAGTCTTCTTACCGCCTCCCTATGTTTTTTTTTGTTTCCTGATTATCTGACAGTGCTTCACTCCTTGTGTTTGTGTACTGGCTTCATAATGTTTTTGTTGGCTTGAGCCTGTTGCCTCCAGCGTCGTGCGTTTGGGTCCTCCCTCCCTCTCGTTAACCGTGGCACTCATGAAATATATTTATAGAGGCTGCTGATGTCAACTAAAAATAATTTTAAGTGGTTTTAGTGGATTAAGTTTTTTGTACTGAAGGTAAATGGAGCGAACAATCCAACTCAAACAACAAATGAAAAGTGTCGTGTGGCCTTGATTTTAACATGTAAACCAGTTTCACTCTGTTCAGTTGTCTCTTTAGACTTTATTCCAATATTATGAATAGTGTTGCTAGTCTTTTGGATTCATGCAAACTTTTTTAATGCATTGTGGATTTTGACATGCTAAGTTTTTGACACCTCAAAGATTTATGTCATTATTGGTGCAACGGGTTTAGGCACTATTACTATCACTAGTAGCAGGAGCGGAGTAGTTACAGTTGTAGCTGCAGTACAATAACAGTACTTGTAGTACTTAATACACGAACCTCTTGAACGGCTCTCTGAACTATCTCCAGTTCTCCGACCAATGCTCCGTCCAGCATTAGGACCAGCGGGCTGAGCCGAGCTCGCTTTCCAGAACCTTTGCGCTCTCGACTGGACCGCCTCAGAATCGAATGGTAGCCCTGAGGGGGACAAAGCAGGGTGGCAGCTTAATTAAGATTATTAAGAAAAACACAGCAGACAATAAAACAAAATGAAACTAATGAAGATCGTTGCCAGATAATTTACGGCAGTAACATGTACGTAGTGTATTTAATGTATAACTTATAATGTAATTGATGTAATCTGCTGATTTACTATGCATTTCATGTGGCACAGCGCATTCATAATGTGACACAATAAAAATGACATCTTTTACAGCGCCTGGTTGTATCAACTCGCTTTACCACATTGTTAGTTGGAGGGTCTTTCTTTTTCAATCTGACACAATCCAGCTAGTGAAAGTCACTTTCTTACTATGAAGTCCTGAGGAATCGCTGTGAGGGCCTGAGGTCGAGGCACATGGGCCGGAGGCATAGCCGGTTCGTCCCCGTCTGAGGAACTGCTGGTGTCGCTGCCTTGCTCCCCCTTCTGCCGATGATCTTTCCGGTGGAAAAGCTTGTCGATTAGATTCTTGTACTGGTTCGGCTGGTAGTGGGAGGCCTTCTTCAGGGTCCGTGATTGGTCCACGGACCCTCGTCTCTTCAGGGCCCGGGGGATTTCTGCCCTGATGCGGAGCAGCTCCTCCAGGTCAGGCATCACATCAGTCTGGGTTTCAGGGGCCACCACTGGCTGCAGCCTGGTGGGGCTCAGGGGCCGGGGAGCAGGCGGCACGCCCTGCTCTAACGCCACACCACCCTCTGGCATGGTGGGATTCCCAAAAATCACAGGAATGTGGTGAACATAGTCCAGCCGCTCTAACTCTGCTTCGACGTCGCCTGGGTTCAGCGCTGCAAACATGGACACAAGCCACATTTATAGAACAGACATCCTGTGAACATTGGTCATAGAGTGTGCAGCTGTGTGCAGCTGTGTGCAACTGGTAAATGCGTTTTACCATCACTGTATATGGCTGGTTGTCTCAGCTCAGCTGGCTGCTGCTGTGGCTTCAGTACAGCTTGGTGGGAGAATTCCCTCGGGATGGGTACTGCTGGTTGGTAAATGGCCATATCTCCTTCTCCTCCCAGGACTCTGGGGTGGCAGGTTGACATGACTCTCCAGTGGGGGTTTTGGAGGCGCATTATGACAGAGAGAGGAATGGGTTTACGCTGGTGGGGCTTAGTGGAAGTGGGAGGAATAGAAATACGTGAGATGATGGGCTGAGAGTGGAAAGGGGAGTTGGCTGGGGATGAAACCTCGGGAGGTACTGATATACGTGTTTTACGGGGCAAAGAACCATGGGAATACTGGAGAGGATTAGAGCGAGGATCCTGGGAAGGAAAGAAAAGGGAAATTGTTGTTGATCAGACCGTGGACACAGAGAATTATCACCTCCACTAACTCATAAACAACAATAGTTGAGTAAATGACTTCCTGACAGTCAATAATAAGGTGTTCATTTTGTGTCATGTGCCTTTTTGACTTTCCTTATCATCAAACTGGACATTTTTCTGTCCCCTAAAATGCCCAAATTTCACAAATGCAGCATAAAAAAAAAAGAAATGCTGTGACTGATTTTTTTGGGCTTGATTTCAAGAAGGCAAGGAAAGGTGTGTCATATCTGGGAAAGTACCGACTCCACAGTCTTTTCACAATGTTCTTATCTGTGGAAAAACAACACTAGGAGACTTGGACTTGAATGTCTGAACTTCTGAAAGTAGATTACTTGTGACTTCAAAGTTTGAGGTACACAAAATCCACACGAAGAAAGGTTTTTAAAAGACTGTGTTAATACCACCCACCTTTTTGGGGGTTGGGGCCGGAGGAGGGCCATCGAGGTTGGATTCTCGCCAACTGGTGTTCGGCACAGACGGCCGCATCCACTCGGTCGCTGTAACAGAAAGGTTTTATTTAAAAAAAAAAAAAAACAGAGACCGCATACAGTACAGACAAGCACTGATTCCACAAATTCACATACAAAATTAAAAGTTGAAAAATAAGGACAAAAAGTAGCAGAAATCAACCAACTGTCATAGCTGTGGTGAGGTTTCCTCTCATAGGACACATCCAGATCTGTCTCATTCCACTTGCTGGGACTCTTCTGTAGTTGCACATTCTCATCTGGGAGGGACAAAAAGATACAAAAACATAAACAGAAAATTTTTATTAAGTGGTGGAAAAAGGAGAAACAACAAATGTCACATTCATTAGTTTACTGGTCACTTATTTGTATAATCTTAAAAAAAATAAGAAGTAAATTATGACAATTGGAACTGACACATCCACATCAAGATTTGACTGATATTCAAATTAAGTCAAATTTTAAAAAATTACATCTCAAATCCCTCAATTATATGTTGAGGTCATGTTTCTTTTTTCACACAGTAAGTTAACCTCTCAGGTAGTTTCCCTAAATGATTTACAACAAAGGGAATCAAGTTAATTCAATCACATAATAATTAAATCATTGTATTGGGTTTAGTTGCCTTTGTTTTACTGCTGGATAACTACAGGCTCTTACCGGGTTGAATGTAACTGCCAAAATTTCGAGGAAGTGTACTGGACATTTGATGACTGAAAGACAATGGAGAGGGATTTCTGTCCAGCCGAGGCGACCTGCGGCCCATCGAGGTGTTATCATAAGGGTTCAGCAGTTTGAGGGAGGTCTGAACAGAGGGAGAGCGAGCTGGCTGGTCCAAAGAAATAGCCTTGGGGTTCTGTGAAGGGCTTCTTTCTATGTAACTATTTGAGCCTCGTGGGCTCCTGTTATAATGAGAGTGGGAATTTTGGCCTTGGGAGTGATGCGACTTTTTGAGGCTGTGCTGGCCGTACTCGTAGCTGCCTGATCCAGCTTGAGGGATTGGAGAGTGTCCTCTCCTGTGGATCTGGGGGGATGAGAGCGGACTCGTTGAGGAGACGGAGGAGGAGGAGGACGGTGCATTTTTATTGCTGGAGAAGACAGAGTCAGTCTGGTAGGAAGGTGTTGAGCTCGGGGAGAAAGGTGTGGAGCTGGAGCTGCTGTTAGTTCTGCCACCTGAATTCAGAGAGGTGATGGAGGAGCTGGATGGCCGAGTGGATGGAGGCTGCTGACTGGAGATAGTGGAGCTGGTCTGAAGGGGAAATGATTATCTAATGAATAAATATTACAAGGAATGATTGCTGTGCTAAACAGCAAAGATTAATTTACACTTTGTTTTGTTGGCATTCAACAACTACTAAACCAGTGTGGTTTGAAAGTCTGCCAATGACTGAGACTCAGAATATGTTGCTGATGAATATCAATCCAATAATTATAGAATAATTATACACTTTTAAGCACTGCAAAAATATAACTGTTAAATGAACAGCTGAAAGGAGAAAACTAGTACTGGAAGTGTGCGTGTATATGTGTGTACCTGAGACCCAGGCGTTGTGTTGTTGTTGGAGGAGGAGGCCTCCTTCAGCATCGAGTTAAACTCTTTGGATAACTCATCAGCTGTGGCCAGCGATGCGTTCAGGTCGTCATTCATAGACTGGACTGCAGATAAGCCACATAAGTACCACAGACAATTAACATTAGCATATCACAGCCATGTGCACAAATAAACTCTGAGCTAAGAAGACAAAGAAAGGATTTGGGGAAACTCACACAGCATGCTGGTGCCAAAGCTTGTCTGAGAACTCATGGCTGTGAAGTATCAGTTTCCTGCTCCTGAAAAAGAAAACCAGAAAAGCTTCACACCTCTTTCAGCTAGCAATGTTTGTACCATCTTACAAAATGAATGTGCATTCAGCATCAGACTCGGCTTGCTCCTGTCAATTGCAAAACCAAACAATACCAGGATTTGTATTAAAAAGCTCTATCCTCATTCAATGTACCTCAGCCGTTGCCTCTCGTGCTGTGTTGAACAGCGAGCAGTCTTTTATCCTGAGCAACAGGTTCCCAGCTCTCTCACGCCCTCAAGGCATTTAACACAAAAAAAAAAAAAAAAAACCTGAATACCTGCCATGTCTTAACAGGCAACACTAACCTCGTGATGTGAAATTTGCAAAAGCAACCAAAAAAAAAAAAAAAAAAAAAAGTATAAGCATACAGTAAATTACATTACAGACCTCTACCCTTTAGAACAGTCACTTGCAGTTGTCTGTCCTGCTTGCTGAGTCAACCATAATATTTGTGAAGCCAGGTGTTATCATACGTATGACTGGTCTATTTGAACAAACAGACAGACAGACAGACAGACAGACAAAGAAACAGGTTCAGTACACAGCTTGTAAGTGGATGAGCTTAAAATATATGCATGGAATAGAATATTCTTTGTAATTTCTTATTCCTGTGCTTCTGGTTTGTAAGACTTTGAGCCGATAAGTTGCCGTCTTCTATTTGATGACAGTATGTACACATTTTGATTGCAAAGCTGAAGAGAAGAGACCTAAAAATCAGACTTCAATACCTTTAACGTTTTTTTTTCATTAACTTAAAATAATAATCATCACTGCATCTTTGGCTTTTAAGTATATCAGAACTAGCTGCATATATTTATTCAAGTGTACTGACAGCTGACAGGTGGGATTTCTAGTTGTGATTTATTGCTTTGTTGTGCTGCCTTCAACAAGCCCCATCTTGGAATGTCCGGCATTTTCCAGAGGCACCTTCATTTGCTCAAGGCTGTTTCTTCCCCTTACAACAACTCCAAAACTGTATTCTTATGTTGATTGCTGTTTAGATATATATATATATATATATATATATAAAACCCCAATGGGACAGATTTGAAGTTGTTCAAAGAATGTTGTCATTTTTGCTCAGATACTGAGGGTTTCCTCCTGCTTTAAATTTTTGTGTAAAGATGTCACAGATTGCACCTGTAAAGGAGAAATAGAGATGTATTTGTTATGGATGTTACTTTGGAAAACAAATACCAAATAGAACATTTCCAGAAAAGTTGCGGGGAATCTTTAAACTGTTTTATTAAGGGGACGTTTGTCTTTGTTGCCAGCTTGTTTGCTTGACACATGAAGTGTGTTTGTACATCCAAAAATATATATATTTGCCTGGTGCGCTTCGCTCTCTGCCACTGGATAAACTCAAACACCAGCTGAACATTAGGCAACGCCATCAAACTGAAGACAGTCGGGTAATGAGCGTTCTTCACATGGTGTACTCAGCCGGGACTTGTCATGCCTCAGTCAGGCCACATTCCTCGCCACGCCTCCCAGTGAGGCATTCACCTCACTCAGCCTGCAAGGCTTATCTCTGTGAAGAGCAACTCGAACAAACACAGATTACACTCTCACTGACTCACAAAGGTCAGGTCCATCACTCCCTGAACTCTCCCCTGCCTGCTCCAGTGAAGCATTCACCCCGCCCCTCTCCTCCCTGCTACACTCTTTGTGGTGACATCACCATTTTCTCCCGTAAGTTGATGACTCTTGCTGCGTTTGAATTGTTTGCGTTACTGTCACGTGATCATTTCACCGTCAAAACTTTTTTCCAATTGTGTTTTTATTTGATTCATGTATTTCACTTTGTTTTATGTTTCATGTTCTATCATCTTCCACCTTGTTGTGTTTTTCTCGTCATTTAAATTCTACATTTGCTCGTGGGCCTGATGGTTATTTTTCAGCGTCCCAGGTTTGTGAATGTGATATCTCAAGGACACCTTCAGCAATGATGTCTCTTTGAATTTGTCACAAATGTTCACTTGGAATCAAGGATAAGCTGATACTGGGAACGCTTTGCCATTACTCAGGAACAGGAATAGAGATTAAGTACATATTTCACAACTGGTCAGATACGCAATTGGTGACACTAACTTTTGGTGTCCACCTTGAAACTGTGCTGACTGTGTGGATCATCTGTGCTGCTTCACCACAATAATAATACAGTCTGAACAAACATATTGTGAACTGCAACTTGACTGTTTGGGAGAGTCACACAACCCCAAGGCTGGATTCTTAGTTTGTTATTTTTCAAGTGATAGCGTTTGTTTCTTGTTTATATTCTTATCTCCACTGTTTGTGTTGGTAATTTGCTTATTTTATCAGCATAATTTTTATAGAGTAATTTTGGTAAAAAAAGAACGTTTTAAGACTAGAAGCAGAGAGGGGCATATAGTAAAAAAAATTTTTTTCTTAGGAACAGCAATTATCACATAGCCAGACAAATGAGGCAACTTTTACACCTTATTGTAAACATAGACTAGAGGATAAAGATAAAAGCATATAGGAGGGGGGGAGTATAAAACACAGGAAGATTAATTATCTGAAAGTTTAAAATGAACTGACAGTTTGTGGCCGCTGAAGCTGCGTCACTTTACTTTCTCAAAAAGCGTTCTTGAAAAACCTGATATTCGTTTTCTTTTTGGTTAGTTTGCTTAAATTACAATGTCAGCTGCTTCTACAATTTCAACATTCAACAATTAGTTCTTTTGAGCGGTGAAGCCAAAATGAAAGCCACAAGATGAAAAAAAAAAAAAAAAAAAATAGTACTTAAATAAACTACTGGCTTTTTTTTTTTTGGATGGAAAACTTGGCAACTCAGAAACTTTGTTAAAGGACACTCGGAAAAGCAGAGAGGTCCTGTGAGAGGCAGGAGGGAGATTTAAGGATTAAAGACAATAATCACTATCTTTGCAGAAAGCCAGGGTGTGTCTGACCACAACTACAAGCAGTGCCTCAGTTTTCCCATTCCTTTTATGTTCCTCACCAACAATCCAAGACTACCAAACTAATTGATGTTGAGTTACGCTGAACTTATTTCCATCTAGGCATCCGCTTATTTCCTCCCAGCCCAGCTTCACAATTGTCAGTCTCGCCTTCACATCCTTCCACTTGATCGTTCTGCCTTTGTGTTTGCAATGAACTTTGCTGAGACTAAATGGTGAAGGAAAATCCTCTGATTCACCCAAACACTTCCCACTTCCTCAGCTGGGCTGCGCAGGATTCTATTATAAAAAAAAATCTAAACATTAACCCTGACATTAAAATTGAATTCTCAAAACCTTTTACGATTGCTTTTTCTAGATTTGGAATACCAAGAAAGACATTAGTCCGAAGTAACACTTTGGGTCCAATGCCAAAGATAACATCCACTATAATGTTTGTACTGGCTCACCACTATCTAATGGAATGGGCATTGGTGTTGATGATATAAGGCCAAGGCTTATTGTGCAAATGCAGGTGGAAGGTACCGTTTAATTATTACGTAAAATAAATAGGAATCTGTGTCACAGAAGGAGGAGACCGTTGTGCACTGATGTTCATGCTGACATATGATCCACCGGTAATGGCTCACTGATTAATCACGTCTTCTGCTTTCAGACTTCACCAACTGTTCACTTGTTAAATACAAAAACTCCACCCAAAGTATTCTTTTTATCATGCTTACGCATGCACTCTCTGGCCCAGTTAGTCAATGAAATGCCTATCTAAATACACAAACAGGTGTGCATACACAATCAGCAACTGTCATAACAAAGACCCTACACAATACAGGTCTATTGATGCTCTCAGTCTGAGGATAACAATTACTCTCCTGCAGACACAAGAGTACATAAACCATGTAAAGACCAAAGACATTTCTGATATGATAACAATTAGTTCCTAACTATAGTCGAATTTCCTATATTCCTCTTTTGTTTATGATGCTGCCTCCTCTCATTTTGGCATTGCGACATCCAGCACTGTGCCAGTAATCCACTTTCAGAGCGATACTGTTCTCCACAACATGTGACTCAGGAATCTCTCGGTGCCACTCAACATTACAGAAGTTTCTATCATGTTACATGCCCTAATGCCTTCTGTGTGTCAGGCTCCTGCTGTCGATGGTGCAAAGCAGGGCCGAAACTGCCGACATGTGTGTGCATGCATGAATTTGATTACAGAGGAGAGAGTCAAATTATAGGTGAGATTTTTAACCATTGGTGAGGCAACAGGTTAAGCAAGTGCAGCACACAATGCAGACCAGCTCCTTTCAAGTAACAAAGCAATTAAGAGTATAGAAGCTGGATGAATGCCATCTAAATCCTGCTGGAATAGGAAGGCTTAATTTGCATGCAGGTTACAGTTGTGTAGAGATCCTAAAAAAAAAAAAATTGAATTCCTGATAGTCACTCACTTCAAAACAAAAATGCACAAGAATGGATTTGATGGTGATGAACAGAAACACTAAAAATGACTATCAATCATACACGATTCCTCACAAATGGTTAACATCCAACAGAAATATCATATGAAACATCATAAAAAATACCAAAATAAATACAACCACCAAATCCACAAAGTCCCTGTAGATAGTAAATCCTCATTAGAGTTGGTTTTCTTTGGATTTAAATGGTTATGACTGCCAATAACGGACAGACTACTGGTGAATGGTAGTCTGCACATCAGTCCATCAATGTCCAGCCAGCAGCTATAGCTGGCTGTTGTTGCTCGGGCTTCTCTCTATGGTTGCAGACTGAGAGGCATGCCAGCCTTTCTTCCTTAACATCTGATTTCCATTAGAACAAGCTCCTCCTCGCACACAAAATCCCCCATGAACGAGAGAAACATTGGAAAGAACTATTCAGGAGGAAAATGCGTTTTTACAACTCCAAACTTACCTCCGAACAAACTAAAAAAAATAAATATATATATATATAAAAAAAATACACCAACTAATACAACACAGACTTGATCTTAATAAAACATAACCAACGCGAACTAATCGTAAATCCTGACCCTGTCGCAGTTTTCCTCTCCGGGAAGAACTATAAACTTTCTTACCTCAAAAACGAGTTCCTTTCTGTCCCCAAATTCGAGAAGAAAGCTGAACCGTGTTCAAGGCTTCTCGTCTTCCTGAAGTCTGTCGGATCCGTTTGTGTTTCTCTCCTGTGGCGGAGACTCCAGACATTCAGTCATCGCTGCGTACCGAGCTGAGTTATTTTGGCTCAGAGTCCAGCCCCTCGGCTCGCTCCGCTGCTGTAACCCGAGCCAGGTGTTTCTGCCACAGCTGGCACAGGTGAAGTCTAACATCGTTATTTCAGGATACACTTCTTCTTCTTTTTTTTTTTTGTATTGACGTTTTCTGCGAAGATGGCAGCGTTGCATATCATTTTAAAGACGCATAAAGAACGTGTCAGCTTTTTATTTGCGAGTTACACTTACTTATAGTCTAATTAGTTTAAAAGTTATGATGTTTTAGACGCTGTCGACAACGATATATACGTTGCATGCCGTGTCAACGCCAGGATTGACTAATATTGTTGTACCTGATTATATTAATCGCACAGTGGCTTGTCTAATAGCCAATAGTGTGCTGCATCATGCATGTTCAGTATGGCAATGGTATTGGCCTGAATAAATGTGGTACACGCGCCAAAAAAGGACAATATTTGACGTCATTTTTTATTGCATATTCTGTGGTTGTAGTTGATTTACGTGAATTATATGTGATATACCCTTTCCTACACCAGATGGGGCCGTTTAGGGAAATGAACAGCATATTCGTTTTATTCTCATCCATGGCGATGTTGTAAAAAAAATTAAAAAAATAAAAAATAAAATAGAGATCAAAGGTTAACCAGTGTTTATTTATTGCGCGTGAGTGAAAATCTGTCTGCGGTGCAAATCAAAAAAAAAAATTGCATACATGGGCGGGGCTTCAAAGGACCCTGTCAATCATTAAACGTCATCGCCTAAACTCTGCGTGCTCCGCCCCGCTGAGGTGAAGTGTTTCCGCCAAGATGGTTGTCGGTGCCTTTCCTATCGCCAAGCTCCTCTACCTCGGAGTGAGGCAGATGAGCAAACCGGTCGCGAACCGAATAAAAGCCGGAGCCCGGAGAAGCGAGTTCTTTAAAACCTACGTCTGCCTGCCGCCGGCACAGAGTGAGTAACCGGGCTAACAGCCACGAATGGCCTCGAATCCGCTGCCAGTCACCCGCGACTACAGATAACGCGAGGAGAGCCGCGACGACCAATGGCATTAAAGCTGAAGGGACCGCTTAACCAATCATTTTCATGGGTTTATGTGTTCGACCAATAGCAGCCAAGCAAGCTTGAAGAGGGCGGGTCTTGTTTGTCATTGAGCATGCTCGTATGAAGCCTTTAGCTTTGCTGTGAGGACACGAGAGGACAGCAGGCTCCCCAACGTCCTGTCCAAATGTTGACTTCACTGGAAACACGTCGACTGGCCTCTTGTGTTGTAGTGTTTAGGCATTTTGGAGATTTCTCTCCGTTTAAGTTGTTCAAAACGCTGCTAAAATAACAACCAAGGCTCGGCATGGACCATATTCTCTGCAGAGTGTGTCAGAAAACTTGGCTCATGGTAGTTCAAGTAAAAAGACAACAACAACAACAACAACAACAACAAAAAGAAAAGAAAGCCTCCTACCCTCCAAATGATCATTTTTTTTTTTTTTTTTTTTTTTTACAACATTTACTCTGCTGGCACAAAATAATACTGTGAGCAACTAAAGAAATATGAATCTACAATTTTACATTTAAGAGCAAGAAAAATTCATAATTATTAATAAGTTTGATGGAGATCATAAAGAAAAGCCTTTTATAAGAAAACAAGCTGAGATGTTGGGTTGTTCAGTCAAAGAAATGTCACCATCTACATTCATTACATAACATGGGAAATGGCAGTCGAATGTCACCCTGAAAGCCCGTATTATTAAAACTTTGTATTTATGAATTATAATCGCAGTAAGCGGCGCATTCGCACTCATCATGAATAATGTACATGAAGGCACGCTTCAGTGCAAATGTGAGCAGGACGTCAAATATCATATCGAAAGCTTAACCGGCATGTTGTTTCACACTGTACGCTGTTTGTCTTCGCAGTTTATCACTGGGTTGAGATGAGAACCAAGATGCGGATCATGGGCTTTCGGGGTTCCAGCATTAAGCCACTAAACGAGGAATCGGCTGCAGAGCTGGGCGCAGAGTTGTTGGGAGAGGCCATCATCTTCCTCATCGGTGGCGGATGTATGGTGCTGGAGTACAGCAGGCAGGCCACTAACGCGCGGCGCAAAGAAGAGGAGCAGAACGAAACCATCACAAGCCTACAGACACAAATAGGAGAACTGACACTCACCACAGAGACTCTAGATGCTCAGCTGAGAGAGGTCCACAGGCAACTGCTTTTCTTCCCTGTTCCCAGCAAAAAATGACTCGAGTAGTTCTTTGCTATACAGCGTGGCATATTGTCGGCTTGTGTGTGTGTGAAGGAGTAAGAATGCACCAACGTAGTGCCGTGATATGTGAAGCCTGATAACTACCTTGCTTCACACGCTGCCGTAGAGCTGGGTGGACGAGGCAGACAATAAGCATATCAGTGGGTTTGGTTTGCTTAAATCATCTGCTCATATTTTGAGCAACTAGCTGTAAAGTGGGATTGCTATGATATTCATAGTGAATTTCTATGGTTGATCTTGCATGTTCATCATAAAGTGGACTGTACATACGGATTTACAGTACCAGGAAATGGTGACCTTAAGTTTAATATAGTTTCTGACAGCCCCAGAATATTACTTCATAATTTTTAATTCAGTGATCCTCATGGACCTTAATCACTTGGGAAATGCTGATTTTCATGCTTAATTGGTTTTGTTTTTGAGTGACTATTGATTATATAACACACTTCAGAAATTATCAACATTTTGTGAACTTCAAAAAACACTCTAAAACCAACAAACATCAGATTATATCAGTGGATTCTTTTTTTTTTTTTATTATTATTATTATTATTATTATTATTATTATCTGCCTCCCCCCAGTTTCATGTTAATTTCATGTTGCGATTGATGGTTCATGTTCTTTGTATCTGATGACAACTGAAAAAAGGATGGTGTGAAATAAAAATGGTATGCTGTCTGCTAATTGAGTGCATTAAATACAGATTTAGAAAATACAACCTTTACTCCGAGTGACTCCAGATTGTCAAGTGTTTTTTGCTGTAGATCTAAATCAGGGCTCGAGATACGGCCTGTTTGAAATTTTCCCACAAGACCCAGAAGAGGATGACTGTCTGGATACCGTTGTACTGTTTGCCAATACAGACCTGCTACAAGCACCTTATGTCGACTGGGAATTGTTTTAATTGTATCATAAACAGGCTCATAATGTTTTATTTATCTTGTATTTTGCCGCCTGAAATTGATACCATAAAAAGGATCCCTTTTATTAGTTCATTCCATTTACTAATTTATCTATTAACATTATATTATGTTTTATAGCCATCTATTGACAAACAACTGGTGTCATGGTAATACGCTTTTCAAAAACTTAAAAAAAAATAAAAATAAAATCTGTTTCTGTCTATCCCAGAATCAAGTACTTTTGAGGGTGTATAATATATAACAATAGCGACAGAAAATAAACATATTATATATTATATATTATATAATAATATATAATATATTAATAACCTATATTCTATTTGACGACAGTTGCGGAAGCCGTGTTTAACACGGCTCTCTTGCTATAAACTTTGAGTAGGCCTGATTTTCTGTTTACAATAAAACTACATTACCCAGCATGCACTCAATGTAAACACCACGTCCCACTCTGGATTGTTCCAAGTGCGTAACGGGTAAAAATGCTAAGTTTTTAAGTTAAAAGACAGATTTTTTTCCCCCTCTCATATTTAGAGGTGAAAACAGTACTTAGCAGTAAAAAACAAAAAAAAACAACAACAAAAACATGTCCAGTAGACACAGTCACTAAGTAAAATCTTAGTAGAAGGAGCAGATAATAAACCCGCGCATTTATAGTGGACTGGTCCAATTAACTTCCTGTTTTGTGTTTCGGTTTTACTCTGTGACGCCAGGGGGCAGTAGCGAGTCTCTCAATCCTCTACCACGACGTACCCGCGCAACTCGCGTGAAAGGAGGTAGGCCTCAACCTTATTTTTGATCACATTTGGCTTCTTCACTACATATTAATCGCTTGACTTGCACGCAAAAAATCAAGAGTATCGCGTCCAGCTTTGCACATATTGTGAGTTCAGGATCCTTCCGCTCGCATCGGTTGTCGGGGACGTTGGCTAACGTTAGCTAACGCTAGGCTAAAAAAAAAAAAAAAAAAAAAAAAGGGATACGAACCCTAGCCACCGTAACAAAACAATTCAGCAATAGTTTTTGTTTTGCAAACAACTCTTATAGATATTTCACAAACTCAGGGTGACGTGGTTTAGACCCAGAGGTGAAATTGTGCAGCATCTCTCCGGCGCTGCTAGCCTAGCCAAACGGTCCACGGTTTAGACGCATTGCCGCGCAACAGATACCGATTTGAAAAAGTTGGATGATCATTTGTTTGTCTGTACTTCACCCTCTTTTTCTTTCTTTTTTTTTGTTTTGTTTCTGTTTTTGTTGTTGTTGTTGTTGTCAGCACACACGCTAAACAAACAACAAAACAAAACTAAACAATAAGAAGCACCATGAGCGTTGACGTGAAGAAGCTGAAAGTCAACGAGCTGAAGGAGGAGCTGCAGCGCCGCGGCCTGGAGACCAGAGGCCTGAAGGCGGACCTGGTGGAGAGGCTCAAAGCCGCTCTGGAGTCCGAAACCGACGCCGACGCCTCGGAGCAAGGGCAGCAGATAGACGACGACTTCAGCCAGGACTACCGAGAAAACGAAGAAGGAGACGATGCAATAGAGCGAGAAGGTAAAGCGCTGTTTCTCCAGAAATGTCAGACGGGATTCAACTTACCGAGACCGGTCGGTTGTCCTCAGACCTAAACATGTTATAAGCTTCGTGAAATGAATGGGTTTGTTTTTGCCATTCATACAAAGTCTACTTGAAAATGTCCCCCAGTGGTTTTGCGCATATTTGCCCCCTTTTTTTTTGTTTTTTTATGTGTTTAATTCAAGGAAATCAAAGCACATTTTGCAGGTGATGAAGAAAAAGGACGAGGAAGTTTAGATTTTTTGTTTTTTACACATATTCCCCGAGAGAGTTTGTGTTTTATTGTCGTTACAAGCTCGAATGAGAAATACGGGTTTAGAAGTTTGGTTTTTCATGTGCAGAAGCAGCTGGGGACTGTGGTGATGATGAGGGTGATGAAGACGAGGCCGCTGAAGACGAGGCCGCTGAAGATGAGGCCGTCGAAGACGAGGCCGCCGAAGACGAGGCCGCTGAAGATGAGGCCGTCGAAGACGAGGCCGCCGAAGACGAGGCCGTCGAAGACGATGCCGCCGAAGAGGAAGATGAGGCTAGAGATTCAGGTGGTTACTATGAGGAAGAGGAGGCAGAAAACGAGCCTTACGGAAGTCGGCCAACTCCAGACATGGGTCGCAGCACGCCTGACTTCACCGCAGATGTGGATATACCAAAATCCGACATGATGTCCGTGGAGGAGACGAAGCCTGTGATGAAGGTGGAGAAGGTTGAGAACAAATCAGGTAACTTTCTGCGTTGTTTTTTTTTTTTAACTAAACATGCTGTATGGACATTTAAAAAAGAAAAAAAAAGAGATTATCTTATGTCACTATAGACTTTTGACAGCTTTGCAAGAAAAATAGTTGATGATTTGATGTTGGGTTACTTCAGGAGGTTTTTGCCAGAGTCATGAAAAAATAAATGAAGTTGAGAGGAGACAAATTGCAGAGAAAACTAAGTTTGACTCGTGATCATTACTGACACACATTTTGCTAACTCGAGGATGCCTCAATGACTCAGTAGTACCGTCACGTCACAGACCACGTTGTGGTTGATATTTAGTTTGGTCTGCTCTGGTGCTGCCCATTTCTCTTAAGTTAAGATGGGTCAAAAACAGTACAGGTTCCTCACAGTAAAGTGTATTAGCAACTTTGCAGACGCCTTTTTAGAAATTTGGACGAATCCAACCATACCAGTACAGTAAAAATGTGAAATTTTCTAACTGCAGTCAAATGTAGTTCTTCAAAGATACATTTTAAAGATCCTGCAGATGGTCGGTTGTACTCTGCTTATTGGTGTTTACGGTTATTATTTGTTCGTGAATCATTTTAGAAGTGAAAATAGAAGTGAAAGTGGAAAATGACCCGGAGTCTGCTGGAGATGGAGAGCCAGATGTTGAAGAGACGGAACAGCAGCATGAGCAAGAAGACGCCGCAGACCAAGCTGAGCAAGTCAAAGCCGAATCTGACAAAGGTGGAAACTACAGCCGCAAGAGACCGTACGAGGAGAGCCGGGGCTACGGCTACTATGAGCACCGTGAGGAAAAGAGGTAAACTGATTGTTGTATTTGTTTATTTGTTTATTACCAACAGTAGATTAAGTGAAACGTACAGCTGCGAACTGGTCAATGAAAGTGTCTGAAAAGGCTGCTGACTTCACACTCGGCTGATTTTGTACAGGTCCCGAACACCACAGCCTCCTGCCGAAGACGAAGAGGAGAACATAGATGACACTCTTGTCACAATTGATACATGTAAGTAAGAGAATAAAACGCATCTCCGCCAATTAAAGAGAACTTGTCGTGAGAGCTGGAAGCCTTCTTGCTGTGAGCCGGCTGGTTTTTATCTCAAGTCGTTGTCCACCATCTGCGTTTCAGTGGGTTCAGTTCCAAAATGTTCAGCTTAGTTATAATGTTACATAGATTACAGAACATTACAGAAGTATTTCCATGGACACACACACACACACACACACACACACACACACACACACACACACACACACACACACACACACACACACACACAGTCAGTCAGTCAGTTGTTGACCGTGTCAGCTGACTACCACATTTTGAATTTATGCAAACTGTGGATCTCCAATGATAGTAAGCGCTGTGTTTATCAGAAGAAGAGAAGTGGACCTCCATCTCAGGAGCTGCTTAACACCACCTACTGATAAAGCATTAGATGTTTTCTCCCAAATGTGTTGGTACACTTTAATAATGTGTTCCAACATCATATTAATACAAAATATATATATATTTTTTTTTGTGTGCCTCTTTTCAGACAACTGTGATTTGCACTTCAAAGTGTCCCGCGATCGCTACAGCGGTTACCCACTGACCATCGAGGGCTTTGCTTACCTGTGGGCAGGAGCACGAGCGTCGCACGGCGTCACTCAGGGCCGCGTGTGCTACGAGATGAAGGTAATACACACGGCGTCTTCCTCCAAGAGTGACGTGGTTTTACAACCGGACAGATGTTTGCATCACACTAGATAGCGCTAGCGACGCGTGTTGTAGGTTCACCTGTTGTGTTTACGTGGTATAATGGTCGCTCATACATGAGACTTTATGTAGTCATTATTCTTGAACGGATCAATTAGAAACTTTGCTTGACTCTCTTTATACTCTTTGATTGGGAATTTTAGATGAAAACACAATGATGTGAAAACATTTTTACATATTTAAATTTGACATAATCTGGAAATACTGCATCTTCAAGTGGGATGATTTGCTCCTTCTTACCCCACTAAATGTTTCCTGAAGATCCTTTCTCTGCTTGCCTTTGACCTTTTTTTATTATTATTATTATTATTATTCATACTTTTTTTTTTTTACTTCCATTCTTCAGATCAATGAAGAGATTCCCGTGAAGCACCTGCCCAGCAGTGAGCCGGACCCCCACGTGGTCCGGATCGGATGGTCCCTCAACCACTGCAGCACGCAGCTCGGTGAGATGACCAACTTTTGCAACAAACAAGATCACGTTTTGGCACGAATAGAACTTTTGAACCGAAGGAACTGTGGTCTTAAATCGACAGCGATAGCAATTTTATTTTATTCTGTTGCGTTTCAGGTGAGGAGCCCTTCTCCTTTGGATACGGAGGGACAGGAAAGAAATCCTCAGACTGCAAGTTTGCAGATTTTGGTGAGAAGTTTGGTGAAAATGACGTCATCGGCTGTTACATTGTAAGTAATCACAATGTTACTTTAGCATTATACAAGAATATTTTGCAGTTGACGGGTGGGGGGGTATGACTACGTAAAACTCATGATCATTTTTTCTTTCTGATGACTATGATTTTAGGACTTCGACAGTGGCGACGAGGTGGAAATGGGTTATTCTAAGAACGGAGTGCAATTGGGTGTTGCTTTCCGGACCACCAAGGAGGCGTTGGCGGGCCGTGCCCTGTTCCCTCATGTCCTGGTGAAGAATTGCGCCGTTGAGTTCAACTTTGGACAGAAGCAGGAGCCTTACTTCCCCCCACCGGAGGGATACACCTACATCCACAATCTCGGCATGGAGGACAAGATCAGAGGCACTAAGGGACCTGCCAGCAAATCTGAATGCGAGGTAGGGCCGTGCTGAAGTTGTAGAACAGAGTGTGACTTTTCTTTTTACCTACAATTTTTTTTTTTTTTATTTTTTTATTGGAAAAGAAAGTTTAGTAAAGTAGCTATAAATAATATTTTCCCATTTTTATTTTTACCCAATACTATTGATAACGGATGTAATTGGAAGTTTTTTTTACTAAACCTAAAGAATAAATGTTCATTTGAATACATCCTAAAAAAAACCTGTTCGTAATAATCCATTTAAATTAATTTAAAGAGATGAAATACATTTTAGATTATATCCAGTTTTGATAAATTTAATGAGGGAAAATTGACACACTATTAACCCAGCTTATTTGTTCACTTGTTTCAGATTTTGATGATGGTTGGCCTCCCCGCCTGCGGAAAGACCACTTGGGCCATAAAGCATGCCGAGACTAACCCTGAGATGAAGTACAACATCCTGGGCACAAACGCCATCATGGACAAGATGAAGGTTGGTTTTCGCCACCGTCCTAAACAAACAAACAAACAAACACAAAATGTACATGTACATCATTTTGTAATCGGTCTATTTGTTGTGCAGGTGATGGGTCTGCGTCGCCAGAAGAACTACTCCGGCCGCTGGGATGTTCTGATACAGCAGGCCACCCAGTGTCTGAACAGACTGATCGAGATCGCCGCCCGCAAGAGACGAAACTACATCCTGGATCAGGTATTGCCCCTCCACCTGCATTCTGCTTATACTCACCACAGTCAGTCAATGTGCTCTGATGATCACTCTCTCTCTAATGGACTATTTATTTATCTTTCAGGGGGTCTCTGTGTATTATAGAGTAGAAGAAGCATTGAACACCCTCTTGTCATTTGCTTGTCATGCATTGTAAAAGAAAATGATTAATGGCTCTCTTAAGTGACAGAATGTTCTCATCCCTCAGTATATCTGCGCTTGCTATTTCTTGTCATAATACAGTATTGTTTTGTCTTGTGAATTTCAACAATGTACAAGTAAACCATGACTATGTAAAGATGTTGAGAAACAAGTAAGCTCTGACTGGTGAGTAAGAAAAACACCTTCTGTTGCTAATTTAATAAGACAGAGTTGATGGCTTTTTAAAAGCTATTTTTAAGTGAGATACATGGAACTTTTGAGTGTGTTTTTTAATAAATTTATCTCGAAGGTAAGTAATGACTAACAGCCTTTAGATTTTCAGATCCTTGTGCTCAGCAAATATGTAAAAAGGTAGGTGGGTCTAATGGTGGACTTTTGCTTTTCCGTGGACACTGTGAGTATGTGCAGGTAGGTTATATCTGTCTGTTGTTGTCTGGAATGGGACTAGAGTTCGTTTGAAGAGGAGGTAAGTCGAGGTAAGTGTGGGGACCCCATCAGAAAGTTGTTTCTTTAAGTAGCACGCTCTTTTGAATGGTAAGTTTATGAGATAAGAGAGTTTAATGCAAATCGAGCGCAAGTACACGTCGGAGGTACGGTGGTCGCTGTGCAGATGTCAATAATGGATGTGATGAATTGGATTATATCGATTTTTATTTCACTGCTAATGTTGGTATATGTTTAAGATCGTCAAGGAAAGTTACTTTTAAAAGCTAAAAGTTTTGCTCCTCAGCATCAGCTACTAAATTAGTGAAAATGTTGTTTTGTTAGATATTAATCTGACGTGGAACTGTAGTACAGCTTTTACGGAAATGCTAAAAGGATGAGCCTGGTCGTGTTGATTGTTTCGTGTAGAAACCACTGCCTACTGTCAAGTGAGCAGGCAGATCGATCGATTGACGGTGTCTGTTTATTGTTGAGTATTTCTTTGATGCCGACTTTATTCTGAATTTTTTGGGATGTAACCTGTAAGTTAGAATAATTAAGGGTTTATTATGATATTCTTTAAATCATTGTACAGATACTGTAGTTTGCATTTTATGTAATCTAAAGGCGGGAAGAATACAACATATAGAATATTTATATTTTTGCTATTTCACCATGTAGCAAAGAACCAGAATTAAGTCTTAAGTTGTAACTCGGCATTCGGTGCGAAGATGGTTTTGATTTAGGTTCAAAATAAATGTTCACACTCTTTACAATGAGCCGTTGCTCTTACAAGAATCCAGTAATTATGTTTTTTTTTTTAAAACATATTTACAAACGGCACATTGTCACCGCATTAAGAAATAATGGAGTAAATGATTACAAATCGGTTTGAATATTCTGCTGTCATTATTGATTGATGTGAAACTGGTTCAGTTTTGTTGAGGAACTGAGTAAACGGACAGAACAGTCAGTTTAAATAGTTGTGGGGTCCCTCTCTTCGTAGCTAACATTCGTCAGCAGTCGGCGGGTACCTGGATGATCAGACTCTTGAGGTAAGTCTGTGGAGTGACGAGAGGCCACAAGTACCTGAGTAAAAACGTAGACTGATATCCGAGCCAAACCTCTCTCACTTCATTATTGCAGGGTTCCAGCTTCCTTCCAGTGGAAAGCCATTACAAGTAAACAATAACAAACAAGCTTCTACTTCTTTCTTGTCACCATTGCTAGACAAATGTATATGGATCAGCAAGGAGACGAAAAATGCGTCCTTTTGAAGGTTTTCAACGCAAGGCTATTGTAATTTGTCCCACGGACGAGGATTTAAAAGAACGAACATTAAAGCAAACCAATGAGCAGGGGAAGGATGTGCCCGATCATGCTGTTTTAGAAATGAAAGGTAGGAATGCTGTGGAAACAACAAATAAATCACCAGATCTACTTTTTACTTTTTCTATGTGTTGTCTCTAAAATCAAACTTGGAAGATGCCCCTCCCCTCCCCCACTTCCCCCCCATCATAGCCTTTGGCCAGATATCAGAGCTGGACATTTTTTAAACAGTCCACATGAATTTGATTCTTATTTTCCCCCCTCTGTCACTTACCATTCAGCTTACTTCTGGTGCACTGCAAACTGAGACTTCGGCCTTGCTGACGTCATGTAACAGTAGATCTTGTATTGACTAACTGGCTTCCCCGAAAAGGATGTTTCCAAATGGCGCAACTTGCAAGCAGTCACATGCCCAAGTTGTTGGAAGTTAATTTTTTAACACCATTACATCAGCTGTCCTTGGTTTGCAGTGCTGTTTCCTCTTCTCACCAAACTTTTAGTTGTCCTTTTTGTCCCCCACCTCTACTGAAGTCTCCTCCCTCTCCTATGTCTGCTTAAACAAATGTTTCCTCCATGTTCCCCCTGGAGGTGATGTTTGTTCCCTTTACCCTGCCATCTGCTTTCATTATCTGCTCTTATGTTTCTCTGATTTAAACTGCCTCTGTATCGTACTAACTATTTTTCCGTTTTGTCTCCCGGTGGTGTGGCTGCTCTGGTCTTCACTACAACCCCCCCCCCCCCCTCTTTTTCTCTCTGCCTCTCCATCCGTCTCTTGCTGGATGGCCTGGCTGTCTCTTCTCCTCCTCCTCCTCCTCTTCCTCCTGTGGTCGCCTCAATCACTCTCCAAGCCAACTTTACTCTCCCTGAGGCTTGCGACTTCCTGGAGGCGGTGACGTTCGCTGAGCTGCAGCGTGACGACGCTGAAAAGCTGCTGAAGCAGTACAATGAGGACGGCCGCAAGGCCGGCCCACCCCCCGAGAAACGCTTCGACAACAGGCAGGTCGGGTTCCGTGGGCGCGGTGGCAGTAGCTTCCAGCGGTATGACAACCGCGATGGGGCCCGTGGTGGCTATCAGAGCCGCAGTGGAGACGGAGGCAGCGGATACAGAGGAGGTAAGACATGTCTCGTGTATGATACGATAACTTCAAAAGACGGGATGACGGTTTAACAGCTTTACCGGTTCATAAAGCTCTTCACATGCTTTTGTAATGTGTTTTTTTTTTTTTTTTTCTTTCCCCGCAGGCTACAATCGTGGCAGCTATAACCAGAACCGGTGGGGCAACAGCTACCGCGACGGAGCCTCTGATACACGTAGCGGATACAACCGCAACCAGCAATCAGGGGGAAGCTACAATCGCCCAGCCCCTTACAACAAGGGAGGATACAGCCAGGTACTTAACACAACTTTTTTTATGTGTGGATATTTAAGAAATGCTAAAAATGGGTAAAAAAAAATAAATATAAAAATCAACTTGAATTGAAATTAAATCAATGTATTCTCTCTTACCACCAGGGCTACAGCCAGACCTACAGTCCAGGGTACAACCAGGGCAGCTACAACCAGAATTACTACAGCAGCTACAGTCAGTACCCCGGATACAGCCAGAGCTACAGCCAGACACCTACCACTGGACAGACGTACAACCACCACCAGCAACAGACGCAGACACAGACGCAGCAGCAGCAACCACAACAGCAGCAACAGCAGCAGCAGCAGCAGCAGCAGCAGCAACAACAACAGAGCTACAACCAGCAATATCAGCAGGTAGGGGAAGCGCAATGAAACCACTTCAATACCCTGCCTTTACATACGTTTGGATATTTTATATTATTCTGCATCTCTGTTAATCCTGCGTGCTCAGGTGTGTTTTGAAAGATGTTTTTGCTAAACTATGGCTGAATACAGAAAACATTTGTGAGTAGCACGTTCAGCTGTCAGGTGACTGCTGGGTCACAGGACAGATGAAACATTAAACCAATACAGGAGCAAAACACAAAACTTTGTGAAGCTTTCCTCTAAAGTCTTCAGGAGTTCAACGTAAACACGCTCTTTAACTGCTGCACCCGCTGTCTGTTTTCCCCCTCCCCAGTATGCTCAGCAGTGGCAGCAGTACTACCAGAACCAGAACCAGTGGAACCAGTATTACAGCCAGTACGGCGGCTACCCTGGACAGGGCAGCCAAGGCTCCTCTTCTGGTGCCCAGTAGCTTCGCCTTGCATCTGTACCTGCATCCACCCGTGTCCTGAACACCTCTGACCTCTGCAGCAAGTTGATTTTGTACAGTCCCACATTAAGTCTCCAACCATAACATTCTCTATCTGGTTTAACACAGTAGCCTTCATTCCTCACCAGTGTACACATCAATTGTATGCAGTTTGATGTCTTTTCATTATTTTTACTGAAGTAAGTCTTACTCTTAAGCATTGAGCGTGAGGTGGTAGATGATAGCTATCAAGACATTTATTGAATGTTATTGATTATGCATTGATTGTGGACATCTGTTGAACTTTCTTCCTACAGATCGAGGGGGGTAATTGTATATTTCTTGGATGCATAGTGTGAAAAAATAAAAAAACGACAGGAAAAGTGCAGCAAACCCTGAAAAATTTTGCTTGCTTTGAAAAGCTTAAAGAACAAAATGCATGCGTTTTACCTTCATGACCCTTTTTTTTTCTGTCTTGCTCTTTACCTTTCAGTTTGTGAGTGAGCACATTTTATTTTTCTGCAATAGAATTCAAGCATTATGGAGCATTTTTTTTTATTTTATAGATGTTGATAATGTAGTATTTAAGTGTTAAGCCAGTCTTTGATTGAAAAGAGTATTTTGCCACTCTTAAGTAGTTGTCTGTGCATTTTTTATTTTAATTTTTTTTTCCCATCCCTTTGTGATTGCTGTTCATTGAGTCAAGTAGTTTAAGCCTGTTCTCTCAAAACCCAATTTTTTCTACCTGAAAATGAAAATCTGATTTTGACCAGTCACTCAAGCTGTCTTCTTGTCTTTATACAATAAACGCAGTTGTATACGCCTTTAGAGGTTCAAAGGATTCTTTTTTTTCTGCCAGTGAGTGAAGTCAAACAAAACACAATGCGTTATGATTTAACATCGCTGGTGTATTTTTCTCATTTTTCAACAAAAATTAAAATTATGGACAGAGGACAAAACAGATGCATTTAGCTAAACCTTGTGTATTTGTTCCAGTGCAGTCCCGCTGAACCTTGAATGAACTTTTGAGAAGTTTAGTAATTTTGTCAGGGCAGGAAATAAACAGGAGAAAAACAAACCGGGGGATGTAATTCAAATGAACAGTTTTGTGTGTGTGGTTAATATTTTCTGGAAATCTGAGGAACTAACGGATACAGATGCCATAGTGGGCAAGATGGTTATTCACATGCAAAAATCCATTAAATCCAGTGTAGCCATTTAGAAAACAGGCTTTTAGCCATGTGCACAAATGATCTGCCGCCATCAGGCCTAATAAACCCGGAGATACAAAAGGAAAAGGTGGCTCGGTATTGGAAAAGCAACATCTACTGTTGGACGTGGGACAAGTTGTCTCGGTCCGAAACCAAATAAATAGCAATTCCACATTTTTTGCCGGGCTTCATTTTCCAAATCCATGAGTTGTCATATAGCTGCCATAGTTAAAATCAACCAGTTTTGTTGCGGTTAGTGTTAATTTCCTACCCTGTCTTTATAATGTGTATGCACTGTATAAACAGGAACTGTTGTGTCTGTAGGTTTTCATCGATGACCTTATGGATTGAGGTTGTGTAGACTCGTAGCACCTGTTGCAAAAACAAAAATGTGGTGCCCATAAGCTCCAGAGGGAAACTCAGCATTTTGAAGCCTAATAGACAAACCAATAAACCGGATACAGATCAAATTAAAAACATACTTTAAACACAAAGGAGTCCATTTATAATTGCTGGTATTTTCAAGTGAAGGGCCGGTAAATCTCATCAGTTCGACACCAGTCAGACACGGCTTTGTCAGAAACGTGGTGCTGTCTGTACGCTTTGTCCATGAGGAGAAATGTGAGCGCTCAGTCCGGCTCCCTGCTTTTGTCTGTGTACAGATGCAGCTCCTCCATCTTCTCCTGCAAGAAGGAAACAGGCATGGAGCAACCGCGGCTTCTATGTGGCAGAGTGTTGACCTGGAAAACCAAAGAAACAACATTTAGCACCAAAAAATATTCTTCTTAAGCTGTTTTAGTTCAGTTTTTCTCACTTTATAAGTACGATAGTCCTCACCTAACACGTAAATATACAAGTAAATCAGCACCCCCTCCACCTCCTTTATGATCACATTGCAGGGAGTCACATCCTCGCTCACCTTTCTTTCTGGAGACGCATGTACGAATGAGTTGAGGTGGTTTCCCCTTTTGTCCTTCTTCTCAGGCGTCCACACTCCCGGGTCGGTCTGAGTGGAGCAGTCCGACAGCACCGAGTCACCGCTGTTGTTCTTCCACCCCGAAGTGCCCTTGTTTTGTTCTGTGTCGTTGCTCAGGGGGAAAACAAAGGTCTCCTCCTCTGAACCTGGCGAGGAACACAAAGCATCGGTGTCGTGAGTTCGAGGTTCATTTTACAGGCAGATAGTTGTGTATGTGTGTGTGTGTGTGTGTGTGTGATGGAGACTCACATCCTCTGGTTCGTGTGTCGGGGGTGCACGGGCAGGACCCGGTTGTGTTTTTATGTTTCTTCAAGCACTCCATTCCCACCAGATCTCTGCAGTGTCGGTGACAGTTTATCCCACAGTCTGGAGGACAGAGGGCAGGTTGAGACTTTTAACAGAAGCATTATATCTTTTACGGGTTAGTTTAGGTCAAATCACAAAAGATCTATGGATTATCCAGAGTAACGGTGGCATCGTTTCTGAAACAACACACTGCTTTTGAGTCTCTATATATCTAATTTTGCAATGTATAGACACCACAAATCAGATTACTGTTATCTCCAAGAAATTTCACAAAGCTTGAACCAAAGATGATTAGCAAAGAGGAAGCAGCAGGATGTTGGAAAGATAATTAATGGGCCTTCTATTATTTTTTTTTACTCTATTTACTCTACTCGGATTAACTGTGATCTTAGAGGGTCATCTTGGTCTTCATGAGCTTACCTTTACAGTGGTATCCCTTTTTGATGACTCCCCACAGCTGCAGGAGGGCATACATGACATGTCATATTACAGTTGCATTGACCATTTGCATAAAACCAAAAACACAAAACAACTGGTACTCACAGAGCCTCCACACGTGACACAGTAGGTCGGCAGTTTGTATGTGGTTTCACGGAAGTTATGTACGTCATTGAAGTTGTAGCCCAGCTTGGCACATACAGACATTCCCCTCATGAAGTAAGAGGTGATGTCTTCACGGCTGATCTGTCCCTCCCTGGGCACGACATTTTCCAAAGTGCAAAAAAAATAAAATAAAATCGAGAGTAAGTCGAGGTTTTCATAATCTTTTTTTAAATTTATTTATTTTTTTTTAAAGCACATGTTTGCTCCTTCCTCACCTGTCGGTTTCTTGAGTACAGAAAGAAAAGGGGAAGTTGGCTGCGATTTTTTCAAACTCATCCAGTGAAATGTAGCCGTCCTGGTTCTGGTCGTAGTTTTTCATTATGGACTGCAGGGGGCAACAGAACAAGCAGATATGCGAGGTGCACTTTTGTCAGGGAACAGTGCGCTGCAGTTCTGCTTTACACGGCAGAATAATAAGGAAGTGAAAGACAGCAGGTTGTAGTGGAGTCACATACTCACATCCACCATCTGTTTGACGTGTTTAGATATTGTATCAGGGTCGAGCCTGGGCGTGACCCCGGAACCCCACTCTGCCACCACCGGCGGTTTAACTGGAGCTGCAGGCTGTGGACCGACAGATGCAGTGATGAGACACGAAGGACTGTGAGAAACAAGAGGAAAGAGCACACCCACCACATAACACACTTCCCTAACGTACAGCGCCTTGATGTGGCGGACTTTGATGTATTTCAACACTGAGAATGTGCTTTTGTTTTGAAAAACATGTCACACCTACAGAGAGTACCAAAAGTCCATATTCTTGTGAAAAGAGAACAAGACACGTGTGCGCCTGATGTGAGTCAAACAGCTCAGCTCTACTGACCTGGATCTTGGGGTTTTTGGGTTCCTTGGTGTATGAAAGTTCATAAATCTCATCCTCAGTGTAGTATAAATCTAGAGAGAGCTGAAGCATTACAAGAACATACATTAGGACGTTGTTTGTGTGTGTGTGTGTGTGTGTGTGTGTGTAATGTTTTCATCTCAATTCTTAAAAACCGTCTCCTTGCCTCCGTCTCGTACCGTGAGCAGATGCAGGAGGTCTTTGTTGGCCTCGAAGGGCGGCGTGCAGCTGTGGATGGCCAGCAGGTCGTTGATGTTGCTGTACAGGTGCTGCAGCTTGCTCAGGTTGATCTTTTCCTCGTCTATGTAGTCCGGCAGGGCCTCATTCAGCGAGATCAGGTCCTTCAGGTGGACGCCCAGGATGGGCACCTTGAAGCCGCTGCACTCGTTGTAAACCCGCCGGTAGTTGCTGTAGTTGCTGCGCGAGGAAAGCAGTTCTGTCATTTCACTCAGCGCCTGAAATACGATAAAGATCAAGAAAAGTGGTGATAGGATAAGAACATTTGTCCAAAACAAATGAAATGTCTTGCGCATAATTTAAAGTCAATTTCACCAAATTTCAGCTCGACATCTTTTGCCTAGTGGGTTTGAAAAAGGTTTGGATGCACAGCACGAGTTTGTAATGACCAACCAATGAGGCTACAGTAAACAACTCAACAAAGAGAATTCATAATCATATTCCTTCAAGAAGTAAGTAAAAATGTGTTGCATCCCAAAGAAAAAGAAGAAAAACACCAAATTGTTACCAAATGATTCTCTTCTTGAGTTGATGTTACAGCTCAAAACATCATTCCTCTTGTTTATATTCCAAGTTAAATTGATTTCTGGGACCTACACAGGTACCCCTGAGTCAGCTAGTTTCATAGTTAGGGCTAAAAATTCACAGAAGTAACATTTTAAACATCATTTTCTTTGTTAACATTTGCAGAAAGAAGAAGAAAAAGATGCTGAAGCCAGAAATGTCAAAGTTCAGAGAGGGGAATAATTTAAGGAAGAAAAGTTGACTCATCGTAGCCTTGTGATGGGGTCATTATCAACACTGACTCGTGGTTATGTGTAATATTTAAAATACCTTAGTGATGTCAGGAGGCAGCAGGTTGGAAGTGTCTTTGAGGCGAGAGATTGAACTGTGACAGAGGCCTCCCGTTACTGCCATTAGAGTGTTAAAGTTTTGCAGAGCTCGAAGTTTCTGCAGAGGAAAGTGTATAGTAAATGACTGGGGAGTGAAAACATGACATCATTTTCAAAATAACAAAACCCAAACAAGTTCAGTTCTTGGCTGCCAAAAAAAAAAAAAAAAAAAAGAAGCCTCTATGACAGTTTTTGTGATATTTGGTCCCTCTGCTGGTTTACCTGAGCCACGTGAATGAACTTGGTGAAGACTTGCGCTCTCTGCTGGGCTGTGTGTCTGCTGAGGATCATCAGCTGGACCCACTGGGAGACTCCATTACACATCATAACCGACCGCTCCAGAGGAGGGTTGTCCCTCACCGAGCCTCGCACCACGTAGCTGCGATAGTCCAGGAACTGGCCAATCAGACGGAAGAGGCGGTAGATCGTATTCCAAAATTTTGGTAAAACACATTCAACAATTTCAACAACCACATAGTTTATATAGAGAGAAAGTAATTATCCTTAAAGTTCACTGAACTTACGGAAACATGACAGAAGTTCTTGAACTCGAGGTAGCTGAGATGCTCAGCCATCTCGTCTGGCTCCATGTGGTCAAAGATAAGAGACACCTTCCTTTTTTTCACAGAGGGTGAAGGTGCCTGCGATATGTTCACATGAGGGCTTCTAGCAAAAGAAAGCCAAAGAGCAGAACAGAAATAGACATTTTAGTTATAAAGAAACTCTACTTTCAGAAAAACTCATCAAAGAACGATATCTTCGGGGTCCGAAGGTTAATAAAAACAAAGCTCACAAGCAGGAGGTATCAATGAGCTGTGAGTGTGTCTCCTCTCCATCTGATCGGACCAGCGCCCACAGGTCCCCCATGGTCTGTTCGAGGAGGGGGTCGGCCTCAAATACCGCCGGGAACTGGCTGATCCACCGCCTTGCCGCAACGCAGAACAGAAAACATGTTTACTACTCCAGCAGGATAACACGCTCTTTCACACCGTGTCGTACAACACTCAAATACCTGTTGTCCTGACTCACCTGAGAAGGTGGCAGATCTGTGCCCGCCTGAGTCCTCTCTTGTCTGTGCCACAGTCCTTATAAGTAAGAGAAAAAGTCAAGGATCTAAACGCACAGTGCAGGCAGATATCGTAAAACAGTCTACAAAACACCAGCGGGGTTATACTCTTCAAATCTGCTTTGCAGACTAGGAGTGCCAAACAAAGCTCAACTGTTTCCTGATCTGATTAATCAACATGAACATGTGATCAGGAGAGGTGCACCAGTGGGAACAGAGTCCTGCACCGAGTGACAGTGGAGGATATAGGCTGAGAACTTTCTGGGCAAACGTCTGAGATGGCATGACCCAGCTGTGCATCATCAGGGTCATGTGGACCAACTGGGACCCTCTGGGGCTGGAGAGTTTACCCTCTGAATCTGCAAGCAAAACACAGCATTCACACAAGGAGGATTAACGTGATTAGAAAACAAAACTATGGGCCGCACCATGTTCTCAGTGGTCAAGCAAATCTTTTAAGTTCACTTCAGTGACTCCGTTATTGGTTTTTCTGTCCCACCACGGAGACACGAGCTCAGGCAGATTGGAGACGTCACACTTTCTCCAGCTGTGATTGTGTTCACCTTGTGACATATTGACAACCTGCTCCAGGTTCTGCCTTTGACCCACTTTCAACAAGTTTATCTGTATATATCTTAATGTATATTGAACCTTTTCATACTACCTACGTATTTTATATACTTCTAGACAACTCAATGTGTATGTGACCAAATCAAAACATGACGTTAACATCAGTTAAAACCAGCTTTGGATCCTGCAGTGACTCTCTATTTAATATAAAGGGCAAAAATGTAACACATTTAATTTGTAGTGCTCTTAATACATTTAAGTATATCATACTTGGTATTACTTTAGGAATGTTTACATCATATTTTAAAGGGTCAGTACAAAACAAAATGACCACTCAGGAGCATCTTTTATCTTTGTTACTCACTGTAGAATTTTTTTTTTTAACCCTTTCCTAGATAATAACATACATTTTATATATATATATAATTTTTTTTTGCACAGGTGTGTTTCTGATTTTTCTGATTTTTCCAGTCATTGAGCACCAAAAAAGAAATTCAATTCACCTCCATTGCTGTGGTGGAGGCAGGACTTTCACCTCTCAAAACCGCTACAAATTAAAAAAAAAAATACACTATATATGTGTGTGCTAGATCCCACTGATGGTATCCAGGCACATTTTTTGTGATCTGGATGAACTGGAGTGAGTGAGCCCACTGAAAGAGAGACAAGAGTTGTATAGTTTAACATTGATTGGCTGGCTGGCTTCTGCAGCCCAACAGAACAAAGCTTGATTGTATGAGGCTGCTCTTTGTCTCTCTCCCTCCCTCCCTGTCAGTCTCTCTCACCCTGCATGCACCCCTCTCTTTCCCTCATCCCCCAATTATGTAACCTTGTTCTGATCAACAGTAAAGACACATGACACATTTTGTGAACCCGTGCTGATATGTAGGAACAGAGACTGACCAAAGCAGTTCAGGCAGCGCTGTATGAGCTCATCCAGGCTGGCAGCACTGGCACTGGGAGCAGATGTGGGGCTCTGCAGGGCCCGGCTGATGTCCTGCGGACTGGGACATGTATTCCTCCTCCGCTGGACCAGCTTCCTGCTCTTCAGCACACCAGGACTCTCCCCATTTGGCTTCCTGATGAAAAGAAAGCGAGACAGAGAGAGATAGAGAGAGAGACACACACAGACAGAGAGGGAGCATAAGTAGTCTAGAAATAAGTAGAGCAAAGTGTGGTGAGATAGTTCAGGTCAGCATCTGAGGAAACGCAGCTCCCCACATCTGATAAGCTCTGCTGCAGCTCTGCAGCTGTGGAACCCATCGTGCTAGCTGCAAACAAATACACAGCGTTGAGTGTTTCACCCTCTAAAGCTGCCAAAAAGACAAATGACGAGAGACATTTTTCATTATTTGTCAACTAGGTTAAAGATTTTGGGAGCTGCTCATACCGACATTTAGTCGTCTCACACAGGATTAGATGCTGTAGACCCACACATGTACTGTACTACTTGTTCTGCGCTGTTAGAAACGTTTAATTGAAGAGTTTTGATTGGGATTTATTCTTCACAAGAGCTAACATTGATTCCTCTGTGAAACATTGACCCCATACCATTCCTGTTCCTGTTTTAATATCCTTCAAATGCCACTGCAGGTGTTTAATCATAATGACCACTGTAACACCTAGCAACTGAGTGGTTCATTAAGTAGTTTCATGCTATGAATAGAAAGCAAAAGCTTAACCTGAAAATATAGGCTAATAAAGTACAGAATTATATCATGTTTGGATGCCGTCAGTGTAACAACACATCAGTCATCTACAGCAAGCCATTGCAATTCTTCCTTTCTTTTCTTCTTGTCAAATACTGGATAGATTTCCCGAATCAAGATTTGAAAACAATCAATCTGAGAAGGTAAGATCGCTCCTCGTGTGAACTCCACTCACCTTGTTTACAACCAGAGAGCAGTTTCTACTTTGTTTTAGATATCTCAATCAAGTCCATTGCTTCCTTTGACTTTCAATGCTAGTTTAAAAAAAAAAAAAAAGGAGAACTAAAAAGAATGATGCAAGCTGGTTTTTGTAATAGTGTATAGACCACACCTTTGGCCACACACTACAGTGAAGTTGGAGTTATGTTCCCTGATCTTGACCAATGTAGATCAGGGAGCTACACTTCTTCTCTGGCTTTAGTGTAAATTTACTATTTAGTTACTTTTTAAAGGATTTTAGAACACAAAAAGAGAGTTTCATGATTATATTTATGCTTCCTCTTCAGGGGCTCAGTTGAGCAATTTCTGACTATATTTCACAATAACCAGTAACTGATTCTTCTTATACTTTTGCATCTTTTAGTTTCGCTAAAGAGTTGAAGGAAAGGGTTTGATCCACAGTCCCTCTGCTAATTGATTCAGTAAAAGATACCTGATCATAGCAAGGTGGTAAACCGTTCAGTGTTGTGCTTGAGTGTATTTGTGCACAATGAGCGAGATAGTCGGTTTCTGTACTGCAGCTAATGTGATGAAATTACCAGGAAACACTGTGAGTTCAGAGAACTGTTGACAAGTTCCCTGAATGACCAGACCTACATCCCCTTCTCTTAACCTGTGAATGTGAGTAGGTCTCATTTCCCCAGCCCACTCAAATTCTCAACACAGACACACGTATGTATTGCAGAACTAAGCATAGGCTGCCACCCTCCAGTCTTTGCCTTATGTACAATACAAGAGAGGACACTTATGGATGCACAATTTCCTGCAGGCATACGGGGTGACATTCGCCGATCTATTTATACCACAAGCTGCCTGTACGTGCTGTTCCATCCACTTATCACACCGCACATTTCCCAGTCATGCCTGGATTCAGAAGATGGGGGGGATGTCAGTAATGACCCCATCTCTCTCTGCATCCTGGTAGTCCAGCTCCAGGTGACTGAAACCTGCTGGGCAACAAAACCCTGCCTCTCCTCCTCATCCTCCTCCACCTCTCCGGCTCATTACACCGTCTGGCGAGTGACTTCAAAACACTAACACTCAACAGCACAACATGTACTGCAAGGATAGACAAGCCCCTCAACTCATGCAGACCACGATGAGAGAAGACAAACAAGGGCTCAATCAATGTGTCTGTTCATTTGATCTGTTCCTCAGCCTCAAATAATCGATATTGTCCCGGGGAGGCCTTTATATGTCTTCTAAGGGTTTGCGGTGTCCTTGCTTAAAGATTAATCTATTACACGAGATGTTTGTTATTTGCTGTACAGACTTTAAAGCCCTCTGAGACACGTTTGTAATTTGCTATTTTGGGCCATGTAAATAACACTGACTTGACTTTTCTGTTAGTTAAAAATCTTAACTAACCTCTTGTACACCATCTTCCAAAGCATTTCAGAAAACAATAAACAATGTTGAAATAGCCTTTTTTAATTTTTTTTTAATTTTTTTATCACATTTCATAACTGCTTGACAGGGTTTTTAGAGTTCAGATAATAAATATGAAATTGAACTCTCTTTGAACTCTTTTTTTGTCCTCCAGGAGGGACTTTAAGTTTAAACCGTATATAATTTGATAATCCTGACCCAAGTGGGACAATGGCCAACTGGAAAGGCTGGCATCTTACCCATAAGGTCACAGGGCTAATCTACATAGCTCCCCTTGGACAATTTATGAAAGGTCTTGAACTTATTTTCATCATTTGTCAATAAATAGTGAAAATGCCTATCATATTTCCACAGAGTCCAAAGTGAAGTCTTTTGTGTGGTGACCAACTGTTTATAATGATAAAGAAGCTCAATCAATTGTATGATTTTTGCTTGTTGAATAACTTTTCCATTTCTTTCTTTTTATCAACTCCTGTAAAATGTATACATAAAATAGCTCCACGTATATTATATGTAAGTTTTTTGTATTTTACAATTTTAAAAAACGTAAACTAACTAGGTAAATGAACTGAAATGATAACAGTAACTTATATGATTATTCAGCATTGTATATCGAGTCAATTAATTTTCTGATTCACGGTTTTCCTATCTCGGTGCCCTTTACAGCTTGTCACCTTTCTCTCCAACTCTCCACTTGCCGTCAAAGCCGTTACACATATGATGAGATGCGGTCGCAACAACAAATAGAAAAGCTGCTGGGGGAAATGTTGTTGATGTCATGATGTCTGTCAGGGAATTTCCCGCCGAGTGCCGAGCAGGTAACACAGTAAAGCAGTCAAAGATCTCTTTTCTGTGTAATGAACCTGACGACCCAAAGAGAGAGTGGTGTGTAAGTAGAGTGAGCGTGTAGTGGACTCTCATGCAAATCTGAACACAATTGGAGTTACTGTTTGGCCATTTGCATTCACCTTTTCCTTGGAGTCAGACAACTTGTGAAATGTTGACCTTTTTCAAGGGAACAAACTTTACGGTGATAAAAAAAAAACTAAGCCGTCACTTTTTTTTTTCTATCTTGATGAACTCGGATCTGGGTCCATCACATCACCGATTCTGTTTTAGGAAGACCTTCCACACCTCCTTTTCCTCACCAACTCCTCCTTCACCCGCTTTTTTCCTCTTCCTTCATCTTTATTCTATTCAGGCCATTCAGGAAACAGCTTCCCCTTTTTTTCCTGTGGAAATCCCCCTCTCACTCCCTTTCCCATCCCTGTCAAGACTCCTGGCTACAGATCCAGTTCCCCTCCTCCCCTTTCTCCCTCTCTTGCTCTCACACTGGCGTGGGGGGAGGGTGGGGGGGATATGCAAATTCCTCTCTTTCTTCCCTTAATTGATTAATTGAGCCCCAGGCCCTTTGAAGACCTTGTTTGTCTGCTGCGCTTTTCCCCTCAGTCTCTCCCCTCTCACAACCTGCGTGCTTGTTCCCTCTGCATCGAGGGGATGCATCTCCAGCAAAGAGCTATTCATCACTTTGGTCCACCATAAAACCACTGTACCAACCATTATAGGTGGTGTCAGAAGAAATTGCATCAAATATCCACAAAGCTTGAAAGCTGTTTTTGAGGTAGAAGTATAAAGTGCTCGGCATGAGTCAGACAGTGAAATCATACCTGTACTCTCCCTCTTTTATTCTTCAAAACTCACACAAACACACATTTACAAAAACGACATTAATAATTCAGATTTAAACTATTTCCTAATTCTAAACTAATTCGGTTTGTGTTGATAAAGTTTGTCATCTTTGCCTTTGCTGCTGACGGTATATTTTTGGATATATTTTCACTTCCACAAAGATTTGAATGTTTCAAACTGTCTTTGTTATTTTTTAGTCACCTTATCGTGTCCTTATGTGTTAATTCTAGGTAACTTTTCTGCTGAAGGGGAAGCACAGTGGCTACTTCAATCGGCCCTCCTTAAACTTAGCTTAATAAAGCTTAATAAACACCTCTGGCTACTTTCACATTCAACACAAAACCCTTTCATTCAATCTGACAAGACCTGAAGCCATACAAAAAAGTACCAGTGAAAGCACAGGCAGCTAAACATGAAGTTTCTTAGCAGTATCTAAGGTCAAATGCAAATCACAACTTTACCAAACTGACATGAAAATGTGTTTTACAGAGAAGTAGAAAACATTTTCACAGAAAGGTGAACAGGCAGCACTCAGCAGGCACGCACAACTGTTGAATGTCATGGCTCGCTTGTGTGCAGTACACACAAATCACTTGAGAAGTTGATATGCTCCACTGATATGCCAGTCAAAGACATTAGCTGCTGCCTCCCTACAAACACAAACCCTATGACTGCATACTGTCTAGATTGAAATCAATGACAGAAATAACGCTCACTAGAAGATATAACCAAATTTCCTTGCTTCTTTTCGAAGTGTCAAGAGCCTTTGCACAAACCACACTGCATTTCAGCTATAACCTCAAGCTTCACACATCACTGCTGCACACAAAACACTTGCTGCTGACGCATAATCAGACTTACACTTGTTCAGAAACTGAGATGCAAGTGGGTGTGGAAGCCCCAAACGCTCAGTTTTAACGCACTCTCTTCTTTTCTTTTTTGTCTTTTTCTTGAATTACCTTTTGGTCTTGTTCATTGCAGAGTTCTTCTCCTCAGCAACACCTCCTCCACTGGCAATCCGCATGGGCATCTGAGCATATCCCTACAGCTCCATGGTTGACCCTGCTCCTCCTCCTCCTTCTCCTCCTCTGTGTCCTCTGTGTGTTTATGTGCCCAGGACCGCAGCAGCGGGCACAGGACGGAGAGCCGCTGGGGGGTGAGGGTGGCTCACCTGCCAGTCATCCACGGCACTCTAAACTACTCTGTGCGTCGGTAGAGCTACCTCTCCCTCTGCTGTCTGAAGACACCTATCAGCCACAAATCAGCAACAGAGCAGACTTCATGCTCCCATTTCCTGCAACAAAGCAGACATGTGAACAAAAAATGCTCCAGACGAGCCTCAAAGTAGAGTGCAAGAGCTGGCAAAAGTTATTCACTTGTCCCTTCAACATAAACAAGTCAGCATCTTAAATGGAGGAACTGGCTCTGATAGATAGGGGAACTCACATCAGTTTCTGTGTGTGTGTGTGTGTGTGTGTGTGTGTGTGTGTGTGTGTGTGTGTGTGTGTGTGTGTGTGTGTGTGTGTGTGTGTGTGTGTGTGCGTGCAAGGGGGAGGGGAGAGAAGAGACAGAAAGAGAGAGAGAGAGAAAATAGTAAACGCAAATGCATTACCAGTAGAGGAAGGAGGAGGGGAGTTAGAGACAGTGATGAGCAATCATATGAGCACCATTAGTGTGCACCAGGACGTGAGGTGAATTCTGGGCCTTTTTTTTTTTTTTCTTCTAAGAATCATCAGAGAAAAATGTAGGGCATACCTTAATGTCACTTTTTGATCCCATTTTCTGTGACATTGTCTGATCTTGGCAAAAGAATCAGTTCCTGAAAGGGGTCTGATAACATTGTTGAATCCTGACACGTGTCCCCCTCTGGATTTGTTCCTCCACGGTCTCCAGGGTCCCCAAAATCACATCTATCATCCTGATATCTTCCTTTTCTTCTTTTTTCTTTTCCCGCTGTCATTTCTCAGGGTAGCGAGTAATTAAACAGGGAGGTAGTGTTTGTGCTTGTGAATGTGGATGTGCAGCTGGACAGGGAGACTCAAAGGAATCCTTGTTTTATCACACCAAGAGGAAGAGGCATCCAAACAGGGGACATTAATGTCCCCAAGTCTGCAGAGGTTGTGTCTTTGCTGCAGGAAGCTGACAGGCTGGCAGAGAGAACGGGCGATGCAGCATTCAAAAGCATGGAAAGATGCACAGAGCGGCACTCCTGCAGACCTTGCATGCCAAGTCCAAAATACCGAGGAATGCATTTGGCTTTGCACTAGAAAGGGGATCATTGAAGGACTTCAGCAGAGTACGTGTAAATGTCACAGAAGAAAAAAAATATTTAAGGCTATTTCCTGACAATTGGGTAATCTTACTGTAATCTTAAGCAATAGTTCTTAGAAACAGGAAACATAACAGCCTGCTCAGCTTTTTGCTTAATGTACAAAGACATTTAACAAAAAGAGGCATCTATATTTTGAACACTTTGGCCTAAATAAAGACAGTTTAGCTTTAACAGCGTGAGTATTAAAGCCTCCGTGTCTGTATTGTTTTCAGATTTAAGTGTTCCGGTTTTGAGTGCATTTTGTTTTGATGCGTTCAGTGTTATGGCTTGCAAAGTGGAAATCTTTTAAATGTATGGCATTTACCTTCATTGACAGTAACTGAATGTAAAAGTGTGTTCGCGTGCAGAGCTTTTAGGTTTTAAACCTGCAGTGTGGTACTTTTGTCTCCCCCTTCTGCCTATGAGAGTAATTACAAAAAGAAACACATCTGCCTATTACTTTCTCACTACTGTTGTGGGATGGATAAAGGATGTAAATTATGGATAAACGGTAGATAAATGAAATAAAAAGCATCACAACTCCCACAAAGTGACTCATTTCACTAATTTGGTCCATTTGGTCCGACAACATTTGGAAAGTCTAGAGGGACCGCGACTGACTCGGTGTATCCCCATTCAAGTTTCAAGGCTTGTTGTATTCATAACAAATATTGTGTTACTAATAAAGTAAAATAACTTTAAATTCATCCTGTTAAACAAGTGTGGAAAAGATTTAAACTTTAAATTGTGTGTTTCATGGAGTAGCTCACAATATCAACTGGAAGTGCAGCTCCTGATCATTCTTGGAAATTTGCAAACCAAACACCAAATGTAAAATCTTCAAATGCAGAGATTTTATCTGGCGGCGATAGCCTTAATCAGCACTATGTGAACTTGTTTGACAAGTGTGTGAATGTAACCTGTATTTATTTATAGGCTATGGCTCTAAAATACCTGCATAATAGGTTTAAATTAAACGAGCAGTTTAGTGGCATCCAGCAGTGAGATTGCAGATGAAAATGAAAGGAGATCTTTTGTCAAATTTTGACTTGGGAAAGATCCGGTGCATTGACGAAGGCAGCAAAGCCAACACTGCTGTTATGCACGTTGGTTTCATTGTTGGTTCACTGAGCCATCATTAAAACACCTGTGGTTTGCCTCTGCCATGAAAACGCAAAAACGCGAAAGGCGCTTTGAACGCAGCGTTTCAGTTTGTCCGTCCTGGGCTACTGTAGAAACATGGCGGTGCAGCATGGTGTGGTCGGTGGAAAACGGCCTACCTGTATGTTCAGGTATCATTTCTGAGGTAATGAAAACACACAGCTTCCCAGTTTCAGGTAATTATACACTAATCAAACACAATCATGGATGTTATATTCAATTTCCAGTAGATCCCTCTAAATCCTGCACCCTGAACCTGTATAACGTTGATCACTTTGATTTCTTTTAAAGTAACCGGTGCAATAAACTGCATTAGGCCACCACAAAGACGTTTGTTCCCTTAAGATGCTCCCAGCTGATCGCGTTAAAGATCCCTGGAAAGAGATTTTGAGTCGGTGCAATGTCGCCACCTTCAGGCGCAGCGCTGCAACTGCACGCAAAAGGCAAAAGACTCGTGAGTTGGCATAAAAACGGGCACCAGCGGGTTACTTCTGAGTCAGGACTCATACTCCCAGTGTTCATGTTAGTTCCGCCTCGGTGGCGTATCAGCTTCTCCTCCGCCTCCTCTCGCCGCTTCACCCGCCGGACGGAGTTGTATCCCGGCGAGCAGCGTCCCCCGAAACATCCATTCCGCCGCCGGCTGCTGTTGCAGTGCGAGATGGGCGAGAAGGAAAGCGTGCTGAAGGATGCCAGATGGAGACTGGGGAGGTAAGGATGTGTGTATGAGCACACTGTCACCTTTTTTTTTTTTTTATTTTATTATTTTCTGTGAGAGTGTGTTTTTTTCCACTCAGACTTCCAGATTTGCTGTCTGGTGCATCCCTGCTGCCTGTTATGACCAGGAGGGGTGTGACACTCCTGCAGATCCACTGGCACCTTCACCCCTTGTCCAGACACAACTGACTATTTTGTGAGAGAACAGCATTTTTGGGGGCTTGCTATTAGGCAAGTTTGAAGTCTGCAAACAATATGTCCTGGTAGATTGTTTATTCATACAGGCAATTGGCCATTTTGCATTTTTTTTTCCAGGGCTAAAAAGATGATGAAAAAAAAAAATGGGTTTAAGGCTGCAAGATTATACTTTGATCATAAAATCAATTATTTGGCCTCTGAAATTAGACCAAATACTGAAAATAAACAGAAAATTTGGATTGCTCGTCAAATTCAGCCAACATTTCATTACCCATAGATGTTTTTATACGTTATAGCCATGATAATATTAATCAATTATTTGTGAAATCTATAATTAGAATAAAATTTGTGTCTCAACTGGTCCTAACTTGACCTACTGGGTTCAAAACACTGCAGAGGCTGCAAAGAAAATGTTTGAAGGGCAGCTGACGGAGATATCGCTGCAGTAAAGTGACTTGAGATAATAAAAAATAATGTGTCAATAATTGCCCACTTTTTGATATAACACTGCAGCACGAAATCAGAAATTTTATGGGAAAGTGTGAAAAGCTAATTAAAAGCCTGACATAATGTCTGTGCAAAGCAGCTCATTGTGTTATTGATCGGCCTGGAAGAGCATCAGAGGACTGTGCCAAACTGGAGGCTTCACTTCAACAGTTCACACGGTTGTTTGGGACATGAATTATATTATTTACAACTGCCATGTGGTGGAGTGACGAAACACAGTAAAAAGAGTGATTGTGAATTAAGCAGAAATTGATTTCATTGCTTATCATCAACAAAAAAAAATGTAATTTGGATTTTGCAGGTTTTTCTGCATCATGTCAAATTATTCCCAGTTTGGTTCTTAACAACAAGCGATGTGAACATAACTGAAGGGTTTGAAAATATGGGACGTTACGTCAGGTTTTCTAATATTTATTCAATTTAAAGCTCTCCAGTTATGTGACAGTTAGAGATTCCTGTGTTGTGTGTTGACAAGGTGCTTTGAAGGAGGTCTGAGTTGGGAAAAATGGTTGCAGAACGTATTTTCACCGACTGACCAGTCCAACCAAACTACCGTATAATAACCTGAATAATCGTTACAATCAGGCGTGTCTGATCAACCCACACTCATCACAACGTTAGCTGCCGTATTGAGTTGTTTGATAGTCGTGGTCTCTAACTTCAGCTTTGATGGATTTATCTGGAGCCATGTTTTCAGGATTTGTATTTGACTTCAAAATAAGTTTATTTTCAGTAATCAGTAGCGTGAATTCAGGAATTAAACTCACGGATTACATCTGTGCAAATCTCAAAAATCTATTTCTGCGAAATCTGTGCTGCATGACTCCAAAGATATCATAACATTTGAGCTGACGCAACTTCCTCAGCTGCCCGTCAGGAGAAGCAGATATCTGAATTACTGTAAGGCTCACTTTGACTTCAGCTTGGTGTTAATGTTCTCGATTCTGAAGGGTTTTCTTACAAAGGGCAGCTGACTTACTCACTTTGAAGAGTTGAGGTGTGTGTGTGTGTGTGTGTGTGTGTGTGTGTGTGTGTGTGTGTGTGTGTGTGTGTGTGTGTGTGTTCTCCCTGCACACTCTTCCCCAAAGGCGAGTCCTCACCCCTCTTTCTTTTTATAGCCTCAGACATGTGGAAGGAGGGGAGGGCGGTGGAGGGGGGCAGCCTGTGTGAAGGAGTGGCCCACTTCTACGAACATGGCGGCATGGTGGGATGGAAGCGGTGTAAATGTGTAACAAGGTGCCTGCCCCTCCCTCACCCGCCTGCCATCCCTCCCTCCTTCATCTGCAGTTGTGGGGGGGAGAGTGTGTGTGTGTGTGGGGGGGGGGGGGGGAGGAAAGAGGAGAGAGAGAGGAGCTGGGGAGAGCCTCGCCTCCTGTCACTTTCTCTCACAACACAGTGAGAGCACAGGACTCGTGCTGTCCTCCAGCACACCCACACACCGACACCGAGAGTGAGAGACGCTGAGAGTGAGAGAGAAAGAGGGGTGCAGCAATCAAGGAAGGAGAAAGAGGGAGGGACGTAGCGAAGGAGATAGAGAAAAAAAAAAAATAGCAATCCAAATCCTGAAGGGAGAAAACAGAAGGATTTTCTCTTTTCTCCCGAGGAGCTGCGAATAACCCTCGGCGAAAGATGGCAGAAGGGGGAGAGGGAGAGGAGGAGATTCAGTTCCTGCGAACGGTGAGTCCTACTTACTTTCCTATTTGGGAGCGCAACTTGCTCCGGCTGCTGGAGAGGAGTTTGGGTGGGTTGGCGCTGGAGAATCGGACAGCGAGTGAAAAGAAATCTGTTCATCTTATTTATTTATTTTTGGTGTTGGGGAAGAAATTAGGCTACTTTACCCTCCACGTGATTTAACCGGTGTAAAAAAAAAAAAAAAAAGATAAGTCCTGATCCTCAGCAGCAGCCTCGCTGCTCTTTCACTGGTCTCTGGTCTCACGCTTTTATTCACTTTGGTCACTTTTGGTCTCCTGGCATTGCATTTTCAAGTTAAATCTGTCGCTGCAGTTTGCAGAGCCAAGCGCTGCTTCTGTATATAGTTGACTATTTTTTGCGTTGCCCTGAATGTGCCATGACCTGCTTATTAGTTGCTCTCTTTAAACCTCATAATTGATTTCTTTTAATCTCATGTGAGCTCTGAAACTTAACCCACATTACGTGATCACATTTTGATCATTTTAGAAACCGCAGCTCATTGTCTCGGACTAATCTCTTATATTACTTCCAGAATGTTCTAGGCTTAAGGATAGGTGGGTAACGGTGTGTGTGTGTGTGTGTGTGTGTGTGTGTGTGTGTGTGTGTGTGTGTGTGTGTGTGTGTGTGTGTGTGTGTGTGTGTGTGTGCGCGCACACAGATAGATAGACATGGGCTGGTGCATCTGTTAGCGTCGTTATCTATTTATATCTGAGGAAAGTAGAGCCTGTCAGTGTGGGGTGAAATGGCAGAGCAACAAGCTACTGAGAGCCTGCAGGGGACAGCTGCCCAAAAGGCTGTATGTCGTCCTCAGAGAAGCAAACACACGGTCACAGTGGAGAGCTCTCAAACACAGAGCGGGAAGACCTCACAAATGACCTAAAACGTCAGAGTTGATGTTTCTGCTGCTCAAGAGAGAGAAAGAGAGCAAGAAGTGTGCAGAACTTAAAACCTATTAGCTAATGGTGGGAGGTGTGAAGGTAATGAGGATGAAAACGAGTGGAGACACCCTTTTCTTATTGGCCCCAGTATTCACCTGGAAAATATGCTGCAGGAGCTTCCACCAAGAGCCAGACAATGATGATCAAAAGAAGATTTCTCTGATATTAATATTAAATCAATATCTGTATGTTAAAAAGGAACATTTTTAACCTAAAAAGTAATTGTATTGGTTTTTAATAACTTTTTGTTTTGAATGATTCATTAATCAAAGAGTGTTAAGAGTTTATGACTTACTGTTACGTTAATCAATAACTCTGAATTATGGCCAGGCTCTATTTCCACAAGTATGTGAGCTGTTGAAGCGTCTCCATGTTCATTTACAAAACCAAAACCACCAGAGTGAAGTGGATTTCTCTCAAAATGCAGCTCTTCCTCTTTTTTTCCTTTTTTTTTTTTTGCCATCATTACTGCAATCTTTGTCTCACTTGTACTTGAATCTAGTTTGATGTGAAATAATAGTTCAAGTGCAAAAGAGCCCAGACAGGCCCGCAGAATGACCACATGCAAATTATATTGATGGACAGGATAACCACAGGACGGCATTACAGAGCAACACAGCTGTTGCCTCTATTGCAAAACTATAAACAGTATATTTTTTTTCTTCTCTTCAGAAACTAGCAAATGAATTGTGAGACCGAAAGGCCAAACACTTTGAATGCCTTCAGTGGGCACACCACATCACACCACCACATCAAAAGGAAAAACAATGCAGCTCCGTGTGAATTATTAATGTCTTGTGTACTTCAATGGGTTTATCTTGGACACTGACACGGGTTCAATCCCCGCCAGGGACACAGTGCTAAAAATGTAAGAGCTTTGTGGTGCCTTTGGATGAAAGCGCCCACCAAATAGTTCTGATGATCAGTCTCTTAATTAGAGTCAGTGATGAGAAGCGTGTTGTGAGTCAGCTGTCTCACTCTGCTGGGATTTCTTTCCTGGGTTATATTGGAGGTGGGAGGTGTGATGAGAGCACAGAGGAGCTCTCACCTCACCTGGAGCAGCTGGGGCAGCAGACTGTGCTCATATATTTGCGTAATATAACCTTTTTACCGTTGCATAACCTGACATTGGCCTTCACGGCCGGTGTGCCGGTGCTTTCTGTTCAGCCGGGGGTTTAGCTCAGACCTTTAACGTATTGTTTTCTATAGCTCTGATGTAATGAGTAGAATAAGTTTGGTGAAGTCGACGACATCACTGCGCTCTATATTTTGTTCTCTTGTACGAACATGTTTTACACACATTAGTTTTGAGAAAAAAAAAAAAATCTATATTAAGGCTGATTTGAAACTTAATTAAAGTTTTCCCACAGTCATGAAGACATGTCCATCACCAGGACGTTGACTGTGTGCTGTCACACGCAAACACACAACGATCACAATTCATAATTCGTGCTTCCACTCTCTCCTGTGAAAAGTGTGATTTGTAGATGTTTCTACAGATTGAGGAACCTGTTGTTGTCTATTCAGGGAAGGAGCTGAAAAAAAGGTTAGCATCGTAATCCTGCCAGTCCCTTTATCTTATTTTTATGTCTCTCCATTATTTTCCATCACTACTGGGAATCCTTCAAATAGCCAGAAAAGCTGTTGGAGTTTGGGAGCAAGTGCTGCTGAGTTTAGTGATTTCTCCACAGAGGTTTTGTTTAATAGTAAAACAAGACAAGAAGAGAAGATTAGATCCTTTAGATGTTAAATTCTGTTCAGTGTGGCAGATGGGAAACGCAGGAAAATGGTCTGTACTACCGCCATCTTCAACACATTTCCAGTGACCGTTTTCACTTTACAAAAGGCCACACAAAAAAACTACCGAGCGGTGCTTTTCTATTCTATTCTGGGTATATGGTGTTCCTCTAATACAGCCAGGGCCTGTGACTCACACAATACTGTGTGATCGCAGTGTGGTTTGAATAGTTGTACAGTCTCCACTCACCGGTAGGTCTTAACACGGCCACCTGCTGTACAGTCGCAGAACGCTTCAGTTCTCTCTCCACTCAAACAAAGTGGATGCTCTCTGTTGAACTACAGGTATCCAGTATTCAGCCTCCTCCCCCAAAAAATACAGTGCCAGCACTTCAGCCCCCACATTGGCTGTCAGAGAGCGGCTCAGCGTGCAGTAGCCAGCAGTCTTTCCTTTTATTCTCCGTCATTAGCAGCCGACTGAAATGTCTCCCCGCGCGATTACCTGCAACGTTTACGTTCGGGGATCCCGGACTTCTTCGTTGCTCCGTTCGCGACGCTAAAAGCTGTGTCACTGTTTCACGATGCCACGTTTGTCGTGTAAATCGCACAGGCCAGTGAGTTTAAGGGGCTTTCGAGTTCCAGTCTATAACAGCAGTTTCTTTTTTTAGTGCATCACTATAAGTGCACTCGCTCTGGAGGGAGCAACCAGAGGAGTCGGTGTCCTACTTGCCAGCATCCTTTGGGAGACGTGTGTGTGTGTGTGTGTGTGTGTGTGTGTGTGTGTGTGTGTGTGTGTGTGTGTGTGTGTGTGTGTGTGTGTGTGTGTGTGTGTGTGTGTGTGTGTGAACAGAGATGTTATATTGTTATGACAGCCAGTTGTGGTCAATACGAACCTGCAGACTCCCTCGAACGGTGATTTGAGCCGTGTTTGCAGTAAACACTGACTTTGCAGTTTGCAGGTTGAAAGGTGACGTGAGCTCCCGGTTACAATCAAGTTATTTTAGATGGTTACAGTATAATCGATGTTTAAGCAGTTTGCAAACAACTATATTTGGATGTCATACAACTTCTTTAACACAATGATATCCACTATTGAATTTATTTTGTCTTTCTGTGAAAGGCAGTACAGAGGCAGTTTTTGGACTCTTAATAGTCACATCAAGTTTGCATTTACTTTCAAGTTGACTTCCTATATGGCAAAGCTCTGTTACCATAAATAAAAAATTTGGTTACCATTCTTTTAGTTACCATTTTGGTTTGTTCTTACGTTTTATCATTGCTGAAAGTTAAATGGATCTAATAATGTATTTGAAAAGAAAAATTGAACACTGGATTTAGATTAGATATAATGTCATCCAAAATAAAACAAAACAAAATGATGACAAAATCAAATTAAGGTGGTAAAAACGACACCCTCTGCATCACTGCTCCTGCAGGGCATCCTAACTAAATACTGCAGATGTATTTACCCCACTTTTCATCACTCTCTTTGTTTTGTCTTTACCATGTTATGGAGTATAATACTATCATATCTGTGTTGCTTTTTTCCTGAGATCTGACTGGGAAGCCGATTTCTGCAGTTGAGATGACGCTCGCTGAGGAAAGCCAAAACTATGACACGCATTTAGTTTGATAGTGTTCCTGTTTACTTGTACGGAGACACAGAGTCTCTCCTCATTTTTCATCCCAAATGCCTTTATCTGTCCACCCACCATCCTCCCCCCCTGCCCGCTCTCTCTGTCTCTCTATCTTACACACACACACACACACACACACACACACACACACACACACACACACACACACACACACACACACACACACACACACACACACACACACACACACACACACACCTCTGAGCAGCAGAGTTTGTGATGATGGGAGATGACAGATGGGGGTAAGGGAGGGTGCGAGTGAAACATGGCTTTAGAAGTGCTGAGCCCAGGAGTTGAACACATCCGCATTGGGACAGCAACACACACACACACACACACACACACACACACACACACACACACACACACACACACACACACACACACACACACACACACACACACACACACACACACACACACACACACACACACACACACACACACACAGCACCTGTTAGTCTGCTGGCTTTGGTCATAGCAGTTTACACAATAAACGGGTGGTGTGCTTTGGTCTCCCAGTCACCAGACAGACAGACAGAGAGAGAGAGGCGGAGTGTCTGTTTGTCTGTGTTTGTAGAGGCTTTCTTTCTGATTAGCATCGTTACCTGCAGCTCCAGGGATCCAGGGATCCTTCCTGGTTCCCTGTGTGAGGTACCCATGTGAGGTCCAAATCAAACTTCGATTGAATTTGTTCCGAGGACCAAACTGACTGAAGACTGAGGCAACTAATCATTTTCCAAGAAACCAGTCCATGTTTTGGCCTCACACAAGTGCAAATCTACAAAAAGAGCCAATGGTAGTGTGTGTGTGTGTGTGTGTGTGTGTGTGTGTGTGTGTGTGTGTGTGTGTGTGTGTGTGTGTGTGTGTGTGTGTGTGTGTGTGTCAGTAGTGAGTCCTAAACTTAAACTTTACAATGTTTAAGAAACTAACTTGAGAATACATTCACATGTTGGGAATGGTATAAAAATCAGAGAGCAGACTGTTCATAGTAGCGCTCTGCTGGAGACTGTAGATTCTGGAACTGTGAACATTAAGTCTACATTTAAGTTATCGTTGCCTTGTTCTTTGACAAGTTTGTACTGAATTAAAGTTGAACAAATTGACTCAGCGGTCATTGTGATGGATAACATTTAGTCTTGGACACGGAATTGAATTGGATTGTTGAAAAAGAGGAGAAAGACTTTAACTCTCAGGGCTTTATTTGAATGATCTAAGCTTGTGCATTCCACTTTTAGTTTAACAACAGATAATCTGAGCACAAAGTAAGATCAACATGAAATCAGCTGATCAGTGTCATCTCCGTTTCCTTTTGAAAGCCCGGTGCTCTTGCAGATTGAACAGATACACAATAATAATCTTCATTGTAATCTCTTTATTTTTAATCTTGTGCATGTTTCCGTGTGTGTAACAAGCAGTGTGTGACACGCGTTGTCCTTAAAATAACAGTAAGATACTGCACCGTTGGTTTTCGTTGGTCAGTCGTGCAGCCACTTTCTGCAATGCACCAGTAACACACCTGATCACACACTATTTAAACAGTGTGGACGCTGGCTTTTAAAATGACAACTTCCTTTGTCAGAAACTACAGCGAAGACAAATATTGCACGTGTTTCTTTTTTCAGTCCTCTATTTTCATTTTGAATATTGGATGTTGTTTGTCTTGCACAATAAATCTCTTCTGTGCCTGAACTCGCGCCATTTTGAATTTGAGGATTACACATCTGCCGGTCAGGAAAGTACTCTGCAAATAGGCTTTTTTTTTGGGGGGGGGAGAAATGGATTTTGGATTCGGGCCAGCTAAAATAATTTATTTATAACTGTGCTTTCCTTTAAATTGCTGCTGTCTGCCAGATTTATCATCTTTCAAAGGGCAGAGGCTGTTTAATGTTTGATAGCGGGTAGTTTGTATCAGTTTAACTGAGCCAGAGGGAGATGAATGCCACGCTGTCAAAACACTGCGTGTTAATGAAATTCAACTTAAATGTTCCTTGGAATTTGATTTGTGAATTATCACAGCTCAGGTTTGGAGTGCTTCCGATCTGGAAATCCCAAAATAAGGATCTTATCAACCTCGATGTTTCTAACAGTTGATGGTCGTTTTGCAAGTAGTGTAGCTGTTGTCAAGACTTGAACTTCAATTCTGTGGTCAGTGTTTCTTTGTATAACCTAGTATGCTTTAAAGCACAATTCAAATGGTTAATTACCGCCTTTCTGCATTTTTTGGGCATAAATTGGTGTATTTTTTATTTTTTTATTTCTGCTTTTCAGTAGCAGTCGTTATTAGTTAGTTCCCTGTATGTTCAATGTTTTCCCCTGTGAGCGAGAGGGTCTCTGCTGAGACTTCTAAGTATCTGCCGGTCAGCAGAAGGAGGGAACGTGATAGTGACAGGTGCAGCCAACTAAAATAGGAGTGGAGTGGAGGGGGAAGGCCCAGTGCAGAGCGGTGGAGGTGGTGGAAAACAGGACAGAAAAGAGGAAGCTGATGAAATGAGAAGAGTGCATTAAAAAGAAATAGTTTTAATGAATCAGTATATCAGTATATGAAAAAGACAAAGCTCTGAATGTAACCGCTCTCGTTTGTGCAAAGTTCAGAGATTCAGCAGCGATTCAGATTTTCTCTCTCAAATAACTACTATTCTTGAACTTCTCTGCAAAAATAAGTCATCATAGCACATTTATCCTGTCACTCAAAGTCTTATATTCATGTGTAAATGAACTATCTGTTGCTTTGTTGTTTGGTGTCCCATTGTCAGCCAGGCTGGAGAAGCTTTTCTTCAATGTACAGCAACAAGAAAAATCAGCAGCCCGACGCTGCCGGCTGGATAGCTTCATAAACACACTCATTTACACCCGAGTTGGATTTACATTTTCTTGACTCACTCAAAGGGCGGTTGGAAATTTGTGTATTGTTAGAGAGGAGCAGTAGGAAAGGGGAAAGAGAGAGAGAAGGAAAAGAGATTCCTTTGGTTGTGTTGTTTATCCACAAATTGAGATGCTGTCTGTAACCTTCTTCAAAAATGTCGTTTTAAGCACGTTCATCTTATACAAAGTGCAGTTAACAGGGGAAAAAATTAACTCAGTATTTGGTGTGATCACCGTTTGCCTTTTTAAAACCCTGTTAATTCTCTCATGCAGGTACTCTTGCACAAAGGTATTCAAGCCTCTTGGAGAACCTGTCTCAATTTGCTCAGTCTTCATGTAACTGCAGGCTAACTGAAAACTGAGATGAGGGCTGTGTGGGCACCACACCATCTGTTCCAGGGGACTTTGTTTTTTTTCTTGTTGATGAAGATGATTCTTTACGATCCTGGTTGTATGTTTGGTTTCGTTTGTCACATGCTGCAGAATGAGTCTGGGACAGATCAGACGCCTCCCTGCTGTATTGTGTGATGGCTGAGGATGTAAACATCTAAAATACCTCAAACTTTTGTTCTATATTCTCTATTAACTTCATAAATATCAGCGCTGGTTGAAACACCAGCGTTCCCAGCCTCCTGGACTGTTAGCAGTAGTGACTTTTGTTTGTCCATCTGTGTCTGTTGGCACTGTGGTGAGTTCAGGAGACTGATGGCTATTTCAGACAGAGGGAATATGGTAATAGTTGGAGGGCATACCTGGTGTATACAACCTAAGCTTACCGTCACATCTTTATATTCACAATCGATGACTCTTCTGACATCCTCAGGTAACACAGCCCAGACCACAGACAGAGAAAATATTAATAAAATAACTTTATAAAAGCTCAGTAGAGATTAGCCTTTTATTTAAGAGAATGATGATAGAGGACACAATTGTTTGGAAGAAAGGTGCAACATTAGGATTGGGGAGAAAAGAGGAAAGTTGTTTGGGAGTACAGTATATAGACGTTTTAGTGAGTAAAAGGGCAAACAAGAGCGAGAGTTTGTGATATATGAGAGTAAAGGTGCCACAAGGTCCTTCAGACTGCACTCTGGGATGAAGGATGCTGAAAGTGCACCTGTATGGTCTCTTTTGGTTTTCAAAGGGAAACCCCCATCACGACTCTCTCAGCTGCCTTATTGAACTCTCCTCCACCCACATAGTGAGCAATCTGCTGTCCCTCACTCTTTTTATGTCTGCAGAAATATAATCAATGCCCTGGGGTGGCATACATCAGCACAGTTTAATGAGAGCAGCGGGCACAAATCTGGAGCTGTAACGGAGGAGTGGAAATGTTATTCATTTGACAAGAGTGATTTGATTACTGGGCAGGTTTTCAGTGGTGGTTCACAGCATGAAAAGCTGAAATGAACCGAAATGAAAAGCAGTTTTGAATTGAACTAAAGATCGAAAGAAATCATAGTGAAACATTTAAAACTATATTTAAACTACCATATTAAATGTATTAACTTTCAAACAAAGAAACCAGACAACATATTAATGTCTGTGGAGATGCAGATGGATGTGATTTTATATTGTAAAAATAAAGCTATTAAAAAATACTGCATTGTTCTGTATAAATGTTCCATATCAAACATCAATTAGAGATTAGAAAATATTATAAATCTATCAGAAAACTCCACCTGCTAGCGGAGAAGACAAACCTCCCAGCCGTTTATATATGTATCAGGTGTCAGCTGGACGCTGGTCTTCCCGTCATAGCATCAGCTGTAAAATTGTCCCTCACAGCAGATAAACCGTAAAATCCCAAATAACCTGATTTCACGTCACAGACTACTGCATGTCCGAGGTAATCTTGCCACCGCTGCCTCTTTGAATTTAGGTGCATCCTCGATAAACAGAAGTCTCACACAATCTGACTGCAGCTACATTCACAAGTTGTAGAGTTACACCTGGGTTCCCATCCTGTCCTGTATCTCAGTTTAGGAGGGCTTCGGATGGCTGGAGGGAGCAGACACGGCTCGGTATTTTGCATCTGTTTCTTGGTTTGCTTCCTGGGCGTGCGGGCACCGTGCCTTCTTGTCCGGGGGAACCCTTGCTACTCTCCGACGGCCCCAGAGAATACACAAAGGTGTCCGCTTTCATGCGCTATCTGTGCTTCTGGCTGTTAAACTGTGGTGCATTACACACCTCTATTTGTGCACACTAGCGTGTTTGTTTGTGTAACAGTCTGCCACTTTAGATCTAATTGTCCCAATGTCTCCCTTTGACCCCGAGCATCCACATAGCCCAGATGCTTCGGCTGCCAAGTCCAAACACGGTTTGGCGTTAACCCGACACCCTTCCTGTTGATGGGGCTTTAAATGACTTTCATGTACACGTCTTCACGCAGCCCAGGTAAAAGCTCAATGGGTCAGGTGGATGATACCCGTCACGTACAACCTACCTGTCTCGGTTCCATCAGATGCACTCGTGTGACATTAACAGATAATCAGGAGTTTGCAGGGGGTTTACAATAAACTGTCAGGTGCACATCTTTCAAATCCCCAAAACAGCCTCTATTAATAAGAGGTCTCTATTAATAGGTGTGAGTTAAGCTGAAGGGTTTGCGTTGTCTCTACGTCAGCTTTTCACATGCTCAGATTGGAAGAGATTCACAGAGTGTGACTCTTGGAAGGACACCAGCTCTGTAGCTGCTGAGTACTGTTATAAATCCAGGTGACCTAATATTCAGGGTGGTATAACAGGTTTAACCCTGTGCCAGCAAAGTGCAGGCTGAGGCTTCCTCTCAGTGTTTGTTCATGCCACCAGCCAGTTTGGCAGTTAACCAACCATTTTCTTCAGGTTTTAGCTCTTGCCTGGTTTGTCTATGTAATTCAGTACCAGTTAGGTTTAAGATCACTTTTGTAGGTTCACAGGGGAAAAGTCGCTCCGTTCCTTGTCTTTTTAAATTCAGCAATAATTTCCCCACAAACAGAACTTTTTTGTTTAATTTGTTCTGCCGTTTATAAAAATTCTGAATATATTTATTTCAATGATAATAACAACGATCTGTAGTCATAGCTCTTTTCGAAGAAAACATTTTAAAATACTTTGCATGTTACATGCTCGAAGTATTCTGATGCATCCGTGCCGATGTTCATTCGACTGCAGGTTAGTGCTGAGCGTGCTTTAGTTCTCGCAGTCCTCTTGTAGGTGCCTGCTTTTTTATTTATTTATTTATTTTTTTAATCTTGCCTTCAGAGGCAGAGTAAGTGTGTGTGCCATGTGAGACTGTAGCTGTTGAAATAGATGGAAGCCACTGAGCAGGACTGCAGCATAACGCGAGGGACATATATCGTCTATGGTTGTCATCCGATCGCACATCTTGTGTCGGCGCAGTGAGTCACTCGGTTACTTCAGTCTGCTTTTAGACACCCACTAGCTCAACCCTATCTCCTTAATGGGGACTGCGGTGTGAGTCTGTGTGCGCTGTCCTCAAAACCCGGCCAGTTTAACCTATTTTACCCTCGTTCAGTCCAGTTCCGACATCGTGGCTTCTCTGTGACGCCTCAGTGATGCCTAGTTTCAGACCAGCTGTAATCTGTGGTCGGTCCTGGTGAACAAAGATCCTTGTAGATAGGTATCGTTGTTGTATGAGGTAATGCTTTTTTTTTTTTTAATTCCACCTATTTGAAAGTTACTGAAAACTTCTCTGAGATTTACTGATTTTTGCAAAAGGAAAAAAAAACCCAACAAGAGTCATGTTTTGTAAGGTCTCTGTTCAGCTTTAGTAACACTTGAGTTGTATATTGAGTTCTGTTGCTCATGTCTGCAGTGAAAGAGAAAGGACACATTGCTCCACTTTCTGCAGTGCAAAGCGGAGGCCGTGAGGACAGGACATAGGAGACGTTTCTAGGCTGAGGAGTGATAGATGATAGCCCAGCCAAAGGAAGAGGGGACACTTTTCAGCCAAAGAAACACTGGAGGTCTCTGGGTACAAGAGAGGAGTAGATGTTAAGAGGTCACCGATCGGCATCAATTTCCCTATTCCTGCTATGTTCCATAAACATAGACATTCAGGCCTTTAAGAGGCCCGCCTGTTACTCTTAACAATAAGTTGCGACACTTCACTGTTGCAAAATCAGCAGGACGAGCGGGTTCAAGAACGAGACGACGGAATGATTCACGAGTTGTTAGACGAGAGATGGAGGAAAGTCAGGAATCTGTCCAGAACTGTAGAGAAGATTATCAGCCAGGTTAAGTGATGCACCCACTTGCATAATGACTGAGCCGAAGGAACAGCTGAGCATGCTTAGTGTCAGGTGTGGGTTTCACATGGGAGGGGGGTGTTTATGGCTGTATTTACACCGGCCTCTGCAGGGTCCGGGCTTTGACGAGAAGCAACAAATTACAGTCTGTTGGCATTCTGCTCGTGGAATTGAGTTGCGTGCATCTATTGTGATGATGCCGACTGGGAGCAGCTGCCTGCAGCAAACTCAGCTGGCCATTTAAAATACCACAGCAGTGGTTTTTACAGTTTCAGCACATTTTTTAATTGTTTTTTTTTTTAGATATATTATTTGTGGGCAGCTATTCTTAATCATTTATCAAAGTATAACATGAAGATCAGTTAATCCTGTGTAATCCATCACATTGACCATCACATCTACATTATGTTTCTGAGTTTTTTTTAATGTATTGTTATTCTTAGTGTTGTTGTTGTTAATGTGGTGCCCTTCAATTTAAATTGATTTGAAATGTTGTCGCTCCTTTACAATACAATTACATAACTATGAAACCCATTGAAAAGAATGCAAACTGGAAATTCACTGTGACAAATGTTGATAATAAAAGAAGTATCAAGAGATTGCTAATTGTATTGGTATCAGTATTGATCATTTTTTGTGGAAAGCATAAAACATAGCGAAGAATCCCAGTATTGTTCTTGGAGCATGATGCTCTAAACACAACAGTTTTAGTCACGGTGTTTTGTACAGCGCCTTTTTAAAAAAATGTTTGCTCTAGGCAAGTAATTCTCTTTGGCGCTGCTTACAGAGCATGTCAGCTGAGTCAATAAAAGGTCACTACTGTTCGTAACATTGCCAGCATCAAATATCGAGTCAAGACAGTTTTTTCTTTCAGTGCTTTTAAAGTGTACTAAAAATATGGAAAAAACAAGCCAAGCAGGGACAGCCAGCAACACGGATATATAGGAAACACGTGTGCAGTTGAATTAGCAGGGGGAACATAATGTAGTTGAAAGGACATTGAATAAATTAGTCCCTAACTGTTTGTTTGTGTGTTGGGTTCAGGATGACCAGGTTGTTCTGCAGTGTACCGCCTCCGTGCTGAAGGAGCAACAGATTAAACTGTGTCTGTCCTGTGAGGGTTTTGGGAACCGTCTCTGCTTCCTGGAAACCACATCCAACGCTCAGGTAAGACGCCGTCACCCCTCATCGCTTTGGTTTCTCCTGAAGCGTGCGTGACCTTGTGCTCATCACCTGTTGTTTTACCTCTGTGCTGTTCCTACGTTGGCAGAGTGTGCCCCCGGATTTGGCCATATGCAGCTTCATTCTGGAGCAGTCCCTCTCGGTCCGAGCTCTGCAGGAGATGCTGGCAAACACAGTGGACATGACCGAGGTAGGAGTCCAAACCAGAAATAAAGAAACGAGTGCTGGATACATGAGGAAAATATGGAAAAGGAATGCAACTTTTTCTTTTTTTAGAGATGTAAGAATCGATTTGATGCATTGAGAGTTACAGACTACGAATAACAACTATGAATAAGAAATGGCAGCGAAATGAACTTTGTTAGAACGATTTTTATCGTCCTCTCCGACTTATATTTTGCTCACAATTTTACTGCCTCTTTCAATCTCCCCATCACAGAACCATAGTCCTCAATTTTAGCTGATTGCTGATGTCTATCTGAGAAGTACAGTCTGATTTGATCTGAATGCCCAGCATGTCACCAGAAAGGGCTCAACCAAGTTCAGCACAAAAACGAGGAAGCAGAAGCCTCCAACATTTTTTTTAAATGCTGTTATATATAGTAATTAACATATAAACAAACAAATAAATAAATGAATAAGTAACATTAACACATCAAGCCTGCACTTTGGGGTTGCTTGCTGAAAAAAGTTGCATCCTCTCTCCGTCTTCATTGTGAAGTTGTTTGTTATCTTTCTGTCTAACAAGGTGTAACTTGAATAAAACACTTTCGAGCTTGTTGGAAACGTGTTGTTTCTGCTTCCAGTCCAGAGTGATCGGATCCTGGACATTTCTCTGTTTTGAAAACAGAAAGATAGTTCTGCTATTGATCCTCTAATGTGAGGAAAACTAAGCTACATACTGTAGTGCCAGTGAATGCACCTTGAAGATAATGGTTATATTTAATTGGAGAAGCACATATGTGCGAGACATTTTCGTCCCTTTACTATTATAATGTACTTGTAGATTAAGCCTTAAATACGATAAACAATGATTTTATGTTTTTCTGATCAGAGACGAAAGTATACGCCCATTTTTATTATCATATTTTTACTGAAACCTGTGACAGATTTGAGCTGTTGATGTGGATCTGACATTATACTCCAGTCATGTCTTCTACTGGTGGGGCCACTTTATTGTTTCATGTCAGATTTGGCCTTTTAAAATGAATGTCAAAGTTCACCATGCAGCATACCGAGCATCACAATCCTTCTGTTTATGTGAGCGCCATTGGAGGACTTATTTTTGGCTTTTATTTTATTACGATTTTTTTTCTTTACTTGCTATCTGACACCCCCTCCCCCTCCCTTCTTGCTCTCTGCCGAGCAGGCAGTCGATTTGGACAAATGGGTATGTCTGTTCACACGTCTTTTTTCCTGTCGTGTGTGTCCCAACCAACCTGGCAACTGTCCTTGTTCCCGTCCTGTTGGCAGCTGGATGTTCTACTCAGTGAAATAGTGCTGTGTCATTTACACGTCTCGATTCATATCCGCTCAGTCCTCATCCCGAGGTGGCGATCGTTCTGTACACCCGTAATTCATTTTCACAAACAGTATCTAAATGGCTCCCAGTCCAGTGTGTTTAGAGTCATCTTTAAATGCTGAGATATTAAAAGCTGCATAGTTACTGGTAATATTTTCAAAATATAACTATATGGAAACCTCCAATTCATTTCCCAGTTTAAAAGCTAGTTTCATGGCTGTAGTAAGCAGTATTTAACACTTTCATTCATTTTTCTGTTGTGATTTAATTAGCTACACGACAATATCAGACATAGCAAGACGTCACAATGCTTCGTTCATTTGCTTTACATGTAGAAATATCTCAAGCTCATTTGTCATTATGCCCTCATCACAGTTATTACTTTGCCTTGCTTGATGTTGTTCCTTTTGTTCCAGAACATTGTTCTTTGTTATCTCTAAAGACTTTACCACATTTTATACAGAACATGTTTTTATACCACAACCTTTGTTTACTGTGAAGACACGTTAATCCACACTGTATAGGTTTCAGATGGCTAAACTCCTATTTGGTGGTGTATGCTTTCTTTTTCAGTAAATTGCAAGCCAAACATTGGTGATAAAACAATATAGAAATGGTTTATTAACTTTTTAACTCCAGCTTCCATTAATCTTAATAGCAAATATGCAATCAAAACATCAGTTTGCATGCGCTGTGTTAAGAAATAATTAAACCAAGACTGTAAATAGAAGACTACAGTATCGTATTTCAGCCTTTTTATGAGACAGATGAGTATAAGCTTGTCTGATTAACGGCTAAAAACTAGATTTATCAGCTGACTTGTTATGACTTTTCTGGGCAGCTCCTGCTTCACATGGGATGGAAGATGTGGATGAGCCATGTCTTCCTGATGATGAGCAGGGGAATGTAAATAGCATGGCATGCAGCCCATCAGAGTGTCCTACCCACCTCTGTCAGGGATGGATGGGGAAACTGGACACCCTCAGAGCACTGGACGGGCCTAACTTCTTCTTAACACACACACACACACACACACACACACACACACACACACACACACACACACACACACACACACACACACACACACACATTTGGGAAAACACACACAACACCACCGCCGCCACCACCTGTCCTAACAAGGCCTGGTGCTAATGCGACATGAGCAAATGGGACCCTGCTGCCTCTTGACATACTTGCCCCTGACTCATCCCAGTGGATTATGGGTGCTTATTCCTAAATAGAGGCCTAGTGTTTTCTTTCTGTTCGCTCAGTTGAATGTTATTGTTTTTTTTGGTTAATCTATAATTTATCTAACTGCCACAATAATTGTGTTTTTTTTGTGTTGCATCTATGTTGGATGTTGAGAAAAGGTAGGCTGGTTAAATGTTGTGTTTGCCTGTGAGATTGAAATCTGTGGTGACTGGATTCAGAGTTTGAAGTTCGTTTTCTGTTGTGTCTCATGTCATTGGTCACGTCTTTGTGACACCTCTCTGAAAATTCAGATTTACTGCACAGTTTTATCTCAGTTTCCTGCTTCGTTAATGAGACTCTTTCCTTATATTCTGTAAGAGTGTTGTGTATTGTAATGGTTTTGGGAAAATGCCACTGTTTACTCTTGTGAAGTTGTTAATTAAATATTTTTTTAGAAATACCTTTGACACACACTTATTTAACGAATTACCACAATTGTTAACATACGCAAGAGAAGAAATAAGTTTTAATGCTCCTCAAAAGATATGCAAGATGTTCTATCAGCACACAGCAATATTAAATTCAACAGTGCAGAATATGTACAACTATATAAAACAGAGGCTTAAGAGATAAAGAGGGGTCAGTAGAAGTCAACGGTGTGTTGTGACCCTGTCATATTTGGTCTCTTTAATAATGTGTTCCTCTGACCTTCAAAAAATATGTCCTTGTTTTCTCCCTGTGTGATCAAGCTGTATTTGAAGTGTGTAGTCAGATGTGTTGGGCTGGTCTGTTAAATATGTTTCTATCTTTTCCCACTCCAGTCGTCCCAAGGTGGAGGTCATCGTACTTTACTGTACGGTCACGCCATCCTTCTGAGACACCACCACTCAAGCATGGTAGGGCCATTTAAAGGCAATTAAAACAATGCAATTCATGTAATCTTTTATCAAATGGCCTCAACACATAAAGTTGTACCTGCTTTTTGGCAAAGCTCCGGCCATGTCCTGAATGACAACCTTTCTCCCCAGTACCTGAGCTGTTTGACTACATCTCGGTCCCTCACGGACAAGCTGGCCTTCGATGTGGGCTTACAAGAAGATGCCGTTGGTAAAACTTTCTTTAAGATGTCTCAGCCTGCATTTAACTGCTTTCTGAAGCTCATTATCCTCTGGTGCTATCATTACATAGTTTGTTTTGTAAGTGTGTGGGCTTCACAAACCAATTGACATAAGTTTATATGTTACACTTCAGTTTACTTGCTTTCACTTTGTTGTTTCGCTGAAACTGAAACAGTGATGACTGTGAAGGAGCAGGATGCTGTAAGTGAACGGGTTCATATTGTGTTGTTCTTCTTGCAGGTGAGGCATGTTGGTGGACGATTCATCCCGCCTCGAAGCAGAGGTCAGAAGGTGAAAAGGTCAGGGTGGGTGACGACCTCATCCTTGTCAGCGTGTCCTCTGAAAGATACCTGGTGAGACACCTCTGACTTCATTATTTCTTCTTTTTTTTTATCACTCCGTGGAGTATTTAGACATGTACAGTGGGTACGGAAAGTATTCAGACCCCTTTAAATTGTTCACTCTTTGTTTCATTGCAGCCATTTGCTAAAATCAAAAAAGTTCATTTTATTTCTCATTAATGTACACTCAGCACCCCATCTTGACAGAAAAAAACAGAAATGTAGAAATTTGTGCAAATTTATTAAAAAAGAAAAACTGAAATATCACATGGTCATAAGTATTCAGAGCCTTTGCTGTGACACTCATATTTAACTCACATGCTGTCCATTTCTTCTGATCCTCCTTGAGATGGTTCTACTCCTTCATTGGAGTCCAGCTGTGTTTCATTAAACTGATTGGACTTGATTAGGAAAGGCACACACCTGTCTATATAAGACCTTACAGCTCACAGTGCATGTCAGAGCAAATGAGAATCATGAGGTCGAAGGAACTGTCCAAGGAGCTCAGAGACAGAATTGTGGCAAGGCACAGATCTGGCCAACGTTACAAAATAATTTCTGCAGCACTCAAGGTTCCTAAGAGCACAGTGGCCTCCATAATCCTTAAATGGAAGAAGTTTGGGACGACCAGAACTCTTCCTAGACCTGGCCGTCCAGCCAAACTGAGCAATCGTGGGAGAAGAGCCTTGGTGAGAGAGGTAAAGAAGAACCCAAAGATCACTGTGGCTGAGCTCCAGAGATGCAGTAGGGAGATGGGAGAAAGTTCCACAAAGTCAACTATCACTGCAGCCCTCCACCAGTCGGGGCTTTATGGCAGAGTGGCCCGACGGAAGCCTCTCCTCAGTGCAAGACATATGAAAGCCCGCATAGAGTTTGCCAAAAAACACATGAAGGACTCCCAGACTATGAGAAATAAGATTCTCTGGTCTGATGAGACCAAGATTGAACTTGTTGGCGTTAATTCTAAGCGGTATGTGTGGAGAAAACCAGACACTGCTCATCACCTGCCCAATACAATCCCAACAGTGAAACATGGTGGTGGCAGCATCATGCTATGGGGGTGTTTTTCAGCTGCAGGAACAGGACGACTGGTTGCAATTGAAGGAAAGATGAATGCGGCCAAGTACAGAGATATCCTGGAAGAAAACCTCTTCCAGAGTGCTCTGGACCTCAGACTGGGCCGAAGGTTCACCTTCCAACAAGACAATGACCCTAAGCACACAGCTAAAATAACAAAGGAGTGGCTTCGGAACAACTCTGTGACCATTCTTGACCGGCCCAGCCAGAGCCCTGACCTAAACCCAATGGAGCATCTCTGGAGAGACCTGAAAATGGCTGTCCACCAACGTTCACCATCCAACCTGACGGAACTGGAGAGGATCTGCAAGGAAGAATGGCAGAGGATCCCCAAATCCAGGTGTGAAAAGCTTGTTGCATCATTCCCAAGAAGACTCATGGCTGTACGAGCTCAAAAGGGTGCTTCTACTCAATACTGAGCAAAGGGTCTGAATACTTATGACCATGTGATATTTCAGTTTTTCTTTTTGAATAAATTTGCACAAATTTCTACATTTCTGTTTTTTTCTGTCAAGATGGGGTGCTGAGTGTACATTAATGAGAAATAAAATGAACTTTTTTGATTTTAGCAAATGGCTGCAATGAAACAAAGAGTGACAAATTTAAAGGGGTCTGAATACTTTCCGTACCCACTGTATGTTACTCCAAACACCATTGTTTTTTTCCCCCTTACTTGTCCTCTTTCCTCAGCATCTGTCTTACGCCAGTGGAGATCTGATGGTGGATGCCTCCTTCATGCAGACCTTGTGGAACATGAACCCGATTAGTTCAGGATGTGAACTAGCTGAGGGTAAAAAAAACAGTTTTTTTTTGCTCTGCAGCTGTCAGTGCGGTGCAGCACACAGCTTACAGAAACACTCGTGTACAAGTACACACTGACATATGAAAATCATCTCCACCTTCAATTGCTGTGTTTTAAAATATCAGTTGAGGAAGGAGAAATTTGGAGGATTGGGGCGCTCATTGTTGGGTGGTTTCCTTCTTTCAGGCTTTCTGACTGGAGGTCACGTTCTCAGGCTGTTTCACGGCCACATGGACGAGTGTCTGGCCATCGCTACACCAGAGGAAGGAGAGGAGAAACGCAGGTGAGACGAAAAGAAAGCTTGAATCATTCTGAGGAGCAAAAACATCCCATTAATTTGATACCGTGTGACTGTGTCTGCCCACACTCTGCTACAGGATGGCTCACTACGAGGGCGGTGCTGTGTGCAGTCAGGCACGCTCCCTGTGGAGGCTGGAGCCCCTCAGAATCAGGTGATTGTCCCCTCACGACCGTTATATAATGAGCATTAAATTTGTGCCAGATTTGCTTGTTGACTGTATAGAATATATTTCCTGTTTGAAACTGAACAATCTTTGGAAACATAAGCATAATAAACATACCTATCATATCTTAGTCACAGATCTTTATTAAAACATTTTTTTGCTTCGGGCAAAGGAAGAAGAAAATGTTGTGGTTACGTATATCGTCTGTCCTTTGGGACTTGAGTTTCATATGTTTTAAAAGCTCACGTATTTCTGTCCTTGCTGCATGTGAGAGCGAAGTGTCTGTTTTGTTCTCTTTAACCACATTTTTGAAAAACAAGTAAAAGAATTGCCTAAAAGTTTTCAACCACCAGGGAATGATAATCATGATATTGTAGTTATGGAAAGACTTTGTTGACTTTTTAATTAAGTTAATTTTTTACCACTTTGCGCCTGCAGCTGGAGTGGTAGCCACATGAAGTGGGGACAGTCTTTCCGTATCCGCCACATCACCACAGGCCGGTACCTGTGTCTGGATGAGGAAAAGGGCCTGTTGGTGGTCGATCCAGAGAGGGCCAACACCAAGCTGTCCGCGTTCTGCTTCCGTGTTTCAAAGGTCAGTTTGAGTTTCTCTGGACATTTGGATCCTCTCCGTTATAATACAATGAATACTTCTTCTCATTGACCTCTCCATGGTTTTCTTTTCCCTTGGTTTCCCTGAGCAGGACAAGGTGGAGGTGGCTCAGAAGCGTGATGTTGAGGGGATGGGCATTCCAGAGATAAAGTATGGAGAGTCCATGTGCTTCGTCCAGCATGTGTCCACAGGCCTTTGGCTCACATATGCTGCTTTGGATGCCAAAGCTGCTCGTTTGGGGATGATGAAGAGAAAAGTAAGGATCTATGCCGAGGACAAAATAAGATACTGTCCTTATTACAGCAGCTGAGTTAGTGAGAATTATGCCTACAGTGATATTGCAGTCATTAATGACAGAAATAATGATAAATATAATAATAAGAAACAGTTGGGTTTACAAAAGGATTATTTAACCTTGTTTCCCAGTATTTTAAGGGCAAGCTTAACATACTTGTACAGTTGTTATGCAACACAGCCACCAGAAACAGACCTCAGAAGAGGAGGACAGAGAGACATGGGGGAAATAGTCTGTGATGTAATTCTGGTGTCCGTGTCTGCAGGTCATTCTGCACCAGGAGGGTCATATGGACGACGCCTTAACTGTGTCCCGCTCCCAGACTGAAGAGTCTCAGGCTGCTCGAATGATTTATAGCACGATGGGCCTCTTCAGGCAGTTCATCAAGTAAGTGGATGCATTTTCAAATGTGGTGGAGTGAGAAGAGTATTTCTCTTGGAGACAGGATGCAGTGGCATTCATGATTGTATTTTGGGATTTATTGCGGATCTGTTCGTGTTCTTCCAGGGGATTGGACTCCCTGAGTGGGAAGAGCAAGTCACCAGTGGCACTGTCCCTTCCTCTGGAGGGAGTCATCCTCTCTCTTCAGGATCTCATTTTCTACTTTCACCCACCCGAGGAGGAACTGGAGCACGAAGAGAAGCAGACCAAGCTGCGCTCCCTCCGCAACCGGCAGAACCTCTTCCAAGAGGAGGTAATCTGCCTCACACACCTGCACACTCACCTGGATGGTGGTTTGCATCAGCATGTTTTTATCCCCACAAAAGGATAATGTCAAAAAAATTCATACGCATGTTTTGCTAGATTTGTAAGGACCCACAATCATGCCCAGCTGTTAACCCCAGTCTCAGCATTATCTCTTCTTTAACATGATACCAGTTCTAATCTTTACTACAATAGCACCACCAACACAAACAGCAGTTAAAATCATTGTGATTATTTATGCATAACCTGGTCCCTGTGTTTGTGTTTCCCAGGGTATGATCACCATTGTGCTCGAGTGCATCGACCGCCTGAACGTGTACAACACCGCTGCCCACTTCTCAGAATTTGCCGGAGAGGAGGCTGCAGAGTCGTGGAAGGAGATTGTCAACCTCCTTTATGAGCTGCTGGGTAAAAATGCAAAAAAAAAGACTATGAACTTCTGAAAACCCAAGCTACAAATTACATGCTTTCTCTGATGAATTAGGTAACAATATTTCTTCCTCTGTGTTTTCCCTGCACAGCTTCTCTGATCAGAGGAAACCGCTCTAATTGTGCATTGTTCTGCGACAATCTGGACTGGCTGGTCAGCAAGCTGGACCGTCTGGAGGCCTCCTCTGGTATCAGAAGCACTTCATTCATTCACTGATACACCCATCACCCACAAATTAGAGCTGCTCTTTGGCATTGATTGCTTGCTTTTAAGGGTTGGCTGGATGTACTATAGGAATTAGATGCAGATTAAACCTTTATGAGCTTAAGAGATCCTCACAAATATCGATGTCAGCTGCAGACTGGACCTCATTTAAAAGAAATTGCCTTTTTGCTCTGATTTTAATGCACATTTTTGTATGAGGTTTGTTTTCAACCCATTTTATTTCTTTTAAAAGATATTTTTATACAAAATTTGTCTTATATTAATCTCCTTTTTAAAAAAAAAAAAAAAAAATCAATTTAGGTATTCTTGAGGTGCTGTACTGTGTTCTGATTGAAAGCCCTGAGGTTCTGAACATCATCCAGGAGAACCACATCAAATCCATTATCTCGCTCCTTGACAAGCATGGAAGGAACCACAAGGTTGGTGTTTCTCTAACTGCCAGTAACAGGAAGGGAAAGTAATATTCACCCACAGTAAACTCATTCGCTCCAGATGACACGTTTGCAGTTGGTGATTTGACAATTCTTGTCATTTTGATTCAAGTAAATGAGCGATTGTTAATTGTCTTCACCTCTGCCACATTTAAACACAAAGGGTGACAGGCGTGTTTGTTCTTGTCCTGCCTTTAGGTGCTGGATGTCTTGCGCTCTCTTTGTGTGTGTAACGGTGTTGCTGTGAGGTCCAACCAGAACCTCATCACTGAAAACCTGCTCCCGGGTCGTGACCTCTTGCTGCAGACCAACATTGTAAACTATGTCACCAGGTACCCTAACTACTGCACATTGTGTGTAATTTACATCCTGGTTTGAGGGGTATTTCTCTTATTTACACATCTTGTAAAACAAATTGCAGCATTCATCAGCCACTCCGTCACATGGCTGCTGTTAATGCTGATGTCCTGTTTCTTCTGTGCTCAGTGTCAGGCCCAACATCTTCCTGGGTACATGTGAGGGGTCCACGCAGTATAAGAAGTGGTACTATGAGATGATGGTAGACTACGTGGAGCCCTTTGTGACGGCGCAGGCGTCCCACCTGCGGGTGGGCTGGGCTATGACCGAGGGCTACAGCCCCTACCCTGGAGGAGGAGAGGCCTGGGGGGGAAACGGTGTGGGAGATGACCTCTACTCGTACGGTTTTGATGGACTGCATCTGTGGTCAGGTAAGATTTTCCCGACGTTGTTTACTTGACTTTCTGCTTTCATGATGCTTTATGTCTCGTTATGACTTCCTCGCTCTCTGCTCTGCTGTTCAGGCACCGTAGCGCGGCAGGTGGCTTCGCCCAGCGCGCACACGCTGGCGGCAGATGATGTTGTCAGCTGCTGTCTGGATCTGAGCGTGCCCAGTATCTCCTTCCGTATCAACGGCCACCCAGTTCAGGGCATGTTTGAGAACTTTAATGTGGACGGCCTCTTCTTCCCCGTCATCAGCTTCTCTGCTGGAGTCAAGTATGTGCAACATGAAAATAAAGCATGTTTCTCAATGCCATTTATTCCTTGTTTGCTGTTGATTCATTTTATTGATTAACATGTTAATTTCTTTATCTAACTGGCACAACAGTAAACTATTGTGACAAATATGAATGCAATGCAACGATGCAGGCACAGAGGCTGATTTAATAGTTCCTTAGGAACTTTTCAGCTTTGTGTTTGAATAAAGATAGAGACTGTGGAAATGATAAAAAGTTGACAAATTATAGACTTTTTAAATGATTAGTTATTGCAGTTTTGTATTTTTATTCATGTTAAATTCATTAATTGTGTTTAAATCCCCAATAATCCCTTTGAAATCTACAGTGTCTTGTCCCCTAAAAGAGATTTTACAGCTGGCGTGTTAATTGCCTCTCAGTGCTGAGATGAAGAATAGAAACACAGACTCAGGAACTGGCACAGAAAATAAATCAATGTTTTCTTTATTATGAGTCTTATAAAAATCAGTGCACTGTTGTCATAAAGGGCTTTAACACTATATGAAGATCCGTGTCTAATGTGTAATGACCGGGTCTGACTTTGTTTCGTTCACTTTAGGGCTCGGTTCCTCCTTGGCGGTCGCCATGGAGACTTTAAGTTCATGCCCCCACCTGGTTACGCCCCGTGCTACGAGGCCCTGCTGCCTAGAGATAGGATGCGCATCGAACCCATCAAGGAGTACAAGCATGACTTCAGCGGTGTGCGCAACCTTCTGGGTCCCACCCTGTCCCTCACCCACACCTCGTTCACCCCCTGCCCGGTGGACACTGTCCAGGTAAAAGACCCATAACTAAAGTCTGACTTTTGTCATGTTAGAGAAGTATAAGATATATTAGTTTCTTTTCATTTGCTGACTCTCGTTTGCTGTATAGATTGTGTTGCCACCTCACTTGGAACGCATCCGAGAGAAGCTGGCAGAGAATATCCACGAACTGTGGGCTGTCACTCGTATTGAGCAGGGGTGGACCTATGGGAATGTGAGTATGGTGTCGGCACCGGGAGAGAGAAATATTGACTTGATAAGCTGAAATCTGAGTGATTTGGAGCTATTAATTAATGTGTAATATTTCTAATCAGTGGCGCCAGAGAGATTACGTTCCAGTGTTCAACGTGACTTGTCCATCTGCGAGAAGATTATCTTTATTCAGACAAGTTACTCTGGCAAACATGCCATTTTTATTGAAATGTTACTCTGCAGCAGACACATTGACTGAGAGAGTAGGAGAGACTGATTCATGTTTTGCTTCAATCCAATTTATTTAACACAAGACAATGTTATATTGAGGCAAACAAAGCATGAATAATGGGTCATATTTCAGATTTGTGAGAATAATACCTTCATCTTTGCCCGCAGTTCAGGGATGACAACAAGAAGCTCCATCCTTGTCTGGTGGACTTCCTTAGTCTGCCTGAACCAGAGAGGAACTACAACCTGCAAATGTCGGGCGAGACTCTCAAGTGAGTATTTGAGTTTGTGTTGGGGGTTATGAGTTTGAGAGGTGTAAGGGTCAAAGGGAGAGGTTCATATTCCTGTGGTAATGCCTTTGTCCATTTTGTCCCACAGGACTCTCCTGGCGCTGGGTTGCCATGTCGGTATGGGTGATGAGAAAGCAGAGGAGAATCTGAAGAAGATTAAGCTGCCCAAGACGTACGGAGACAAAAATATTTCTCACTGTACAAACCGACTCACTACATTATCTTTTATGCATATCTGAATATGACCCGGTCTGTCTTTTTAGCTATGTGATGACCAATGGATACAAGCCTGCCCCGCTTGATCTCAACCATGTGAAACTGACACCAAACCAGAATCAGCTTGTAGAAAAACTGGCAGAAAATGGGCATAATGTGTGGGCGAGGGACCGGGTACGGCAAGGATGGACCTACAGCATTGTGCAGGTGACCGTTTTCCAATCCTTGTCCAGTCCAATCCATAGTAAATCCATTTTTGGAAACTCTGGTGGCTCTAATTTATTCATATTGATGATGCCGATGTATACAAGTATAATCCAACTGAGACTCACCCGCTGCTTCTCCAGCGTTTAATTTCCTTTTGCAAACAATGTAAACATGAGCTGTCACACCTTTTTTCTTATTTTTTTCTTGATTTCAACCTTTGTTCCGTTACTCTCCTCAGGACATCATGAATAAGCGTAACCCTCGTCTGGTACCTTACAACCTGCTGGACGAGAGAACTAAGAAAACCAACCGAGACAGTGTCAACAACGCTGTCCGCACCCTCATTGGCTACGGCTACAATATTGAGCCTCCAGATCAGGAGAGCTGTAAGTCATCTTAGCTTCATGCTAACACGTGTTGATTGATGTCAGAATATCAGGCAATTTCAGACTTCTTCAACACCGTCAATGACATTTTCCTTCCTTTTATTTCTTACCCGTCATCTTTTCCCTCTTTCGCTGCAGCCGGCCACGGCCTCGAGAACATCCGTGGGGACAAAGTACGAATCTTCAGGGCGGAGAAGTCGTACGGTGTCACCCAGGGGAAGTGGTACTTTGAGTTTGAGGCATTGACCACGGGGGAGATGAGAGTGGGCTGGGCACGTCCGAGTGTCCGCTCGGACACCGAGCTGGGAGCAGATGAGTTGGCCTACGTCTTTAATGGCAATAAGGTCAGTTCACATCTCTTAAGTTCACCTTAGTTTCATCATCTTCAGTACACTCTGATCAAATTTAGACTAAATCAAGTGCTTATTAATAGTAAAATGTGTACTTTTTTTTTCAACATCTTCCAAAACTTTTTGAATATAAATAAGACTTTTATGTCCATCTCAGTAAATCCACTTACAGTCAAACTATTAAAAATATAGAACTGTAGAAACACTTTGACAAGGAAAGTCCCTTTTAGCCTTTGGGAAACCAAACTTCAGTAATCTTGCATAGAAGCAAAAAAAAAAAAAAATCAAGATGAGTCTGAAATAAGAATAAAACCATGACAAGTTGTTGTAGCTAGAAAAGATTATTTGAGTGCATCATAGCCTGAAAGTGATGTCTCTGTAGTAATTTGACGATGTATTATTTTGATGTCCAGGCTCAAAGATGGCATGTTGGCAATGATCCGTTTGGTCGCCAGTGGCTGTCAGGTGATGTCGTTGGTTGTATGATTGACCTGACTGAGATGAACATTATGTTCACGCTCAACGGAGAGATGCTGATCAGTGACTCGGGCTCGGAGATGGCTTTCAAGGACATTGAAATTGGGGAAGGTGAGAGTTTATGACTACTTTACCTCTTTTGATCTGCATCAGTTGCAGAATCTCTGGACTTTGTAAGCTGTTTCTCCAGTTTATTATAATGTAACTTTACGCCAGTCTAAAAATATTTTACAAGTTGCTTTCCGTTGGTTTGGCTCTTCAGGTTTTATCCCTGTGTGCGCATTGGGCCTGTCTCAGATTGGAAGGATTAATCTCGGTCAAAATGTCAGCAGCCTTCGCTACTTTGCCATCTGTGGCCTGCAGGAAGGATTTGAACCTTTTGCCATCAATATGAAGCGAGACATTACCATGTGGTTCAGTAAAAGTTTGCCCCAGTTTGTGCCCATACCAACTGAGCGCAATCATATTGAGGTAACTATTTATTGACATATCTCATGTTTAATAATGTTAGAACCTTGAAATGAGATAAGTTATGTTTAAACATGTTGTCTCCCAGGTGTCCCGTGTGGATGGGACTGTGGACAGCGCCCCCTGTCTGAAGCTGACCCACAAGACCTTTGGCTCTCAGAATGCCAACACTGATATGATGTTCCTCAGACTGAGCATGCCCGTCCAGTTCCACGAGACATTCAAGGTCCCGGCAGGCACTACCCCTCTCACCCGCGCCCTCACCATACCCGAGGAGGAGGTCGTAGTCGTGGAGCCGGACTCAGAGTTTGAAGTTCTGAAGAAGTCTGCCAGTCGCAAGGAGCAGGATGAAGAAAAGAAGGAGCCGTCTGTTGCTAAGGAGATCTTTGTGGAAAATGAGAAGGACACAATGTCGGAAAAGGGAAAGAAACAAGGGTAAGTTTGGCATTTTGTGTCATCAGAGAGCAGGAACAAGCCTGCCGAATGTTAACGATGTTTTATGTAAGAATACAGACATTTTCTACTCCCCCATCAAGCAAGAGCTTGATTCAACTCCCTATTTGTCCTTTTGTTTTCTCAATCTGCATGCAGTGGACTGACGTTATATCCTGTGATTTTTTTTAATTTTTTTAATTTTTAATTTTTTTTTTTTAGAAATTAAAGCCAGTGAACTTGAGTTGAGTCTGTTAATTTTTTTTAAATCAATTCGGAATAAACCTTTATCTTCTGTGCACAACAGCTTTTTCTCCAAAGCCAAGAAGGCGGCCATGACACCTCTTTCACCTCCTCCTGCTCCTCCAACGGTGCCACGTTTGGTGGAAGATGTGGTCCCTGATGACAGAGATGACCCTGAGATCATCTTAAGCACCACCACCGTGAGATAAACATAATTCTCTGCTAACGTTAGAGTTCTAGCACATGTGAAAATGATCCCTCCAATTTATCAGAAATCTGGTAAAACATCGTACTATTTAAGTTATTATTAATAGTAAGTATAGATACTTCGATACGACTGCTGTTAGAGAGGTTTTTTTCCCCGCTGAGTGAAACATCTAATATTCTTCTTTCTTTCAGTATTACTACTCTTTGAGGATCTTCGCTGGGCAGGAGCCCTCTGGTGTTTGGGTTGGCTGGGTCACTCCTGACTACCACCAGTATGATCCGACCTTTGACCTCTCCAAAGTGCGCTGCGTCACCATCACTGTGGGAGATGACAGAGGCAACATACACGACAGGTCAGTCTTTCGCACATGTAAATGCTATTTTATTGACTAGAGCAACAACAAGCATCTCTAAATTTGAAGTATATATAGTTAATATTTATTTAATCTTACTTCAGACTACATGTTTTATTCACATGTGCTGAGAGTAGAAACTACCAGCAGACAGAAATGACAAAGATATATTGTTGTTGTCTCCTTTGTTTTGGTATTTTCTGTTAAGCTCTTTGGATCAACCCCATTTTTTTTTTTTTTAAGTTATATAAAGAACGGATCAGTTTACTTGAGCTGAGTTTTAACTTCACATTGTATTTGCTGTTTTTGCTTTTTTCCCCCAGCATGAAGCACAGCAACTGTTACATGGTGTGGGGTGGCGACCTGGTCAGCAATCAGCAGACCCGCTTCAGCCAGGAGGACATGGTGGTTGGCTGCCTGGTCGACCTGGCAACAGGTCTCATGACCTTTACAGCCAACGGAAAGGAGATCAACACCTTCTACCAGGTAAAGAAAGTCTGCGCAGTGAATGTGTGTCATTTTCTAAGTTGAGTTAAATTACTGTGGATCAGTAAAACCCAGGGGTGTGTTGTTTCAGGTGGAGCCAAACACCAAGCTGTTCCCTGCCGTCTTCATTCAGCCCTCCAATCAGAACATGGTGCAGCTGGAGCTGGGAAAACTCAAGGTCAGAAGCTACTCTCGTCCATCCAGATCAGCATGGTACCGGGGGTCAAGCCCTCATTAGTGGCCTGTCTGAATGGATCAAGGTCCATGAAAATGGGTTTGACTCACTTATTGGTGACTTGGTGTTTCTGTTCAGATTAAATGTATTCATTGTTATGGATGTTTAAATGGCATTTACCTCATCGTCTCTAATATCTTTCCTCTTTCCTAATTGTCTAATTTTCATCTATTGTTTTTCTCCCTATTTCAAAACTTATAGTTTACTATAATTTTTTTTTTTTTTTTTTTTTTTTTAACTATCCTTTCTGTTATTGTAAACCTCCCCTCCTCTGTCTCTCTCTTATATCAGAACATCATGCCCATCTCAGCAGCGATGTTCCGCAGCGAACGGAAGAACCCGGTCCCCCAGTGTCCTCCCAGGCTGGATGTCCAGATGCTCACGCCGGTTATCTGGAGCCGAATGCCCAATCACTTCCTCAACCCGGAAGTGGGCAAAGTCAGCGAGAGGCTGGGCTGGATGGTGGAGTGTACTGAACCTCTCATCATGATGGCGCTGCACATCCCAGAGGAGAACAGGTCAGAAACAGAAGCCCCATCAGGCAGCCCTCCCGAGTGTGCGATTGGTACCTGAAATTTTCCCATGATGCATTGATAGTGATTTGAGTTTTGGTGAAAAATGTAAGTGGCAGATCACTGATCCCCAGGTCTTTTCAAATGTACATTATGCAAGATTTGATCAAAGTTCAACACAAGTTGAAATGGGAAAATATATTTTAAAAATGTGGAGCTATAACATAATGAATTCATGGAGCTTATACTGTAGGTGTCGTTTTGGGAGGAGGATTTCGATGCAGTAGAATTTACATATACCTGTTACAATGTATGTGTTAAGCCAAACCGCCCACCCTTCCTCTTCAGGGATACAAACAAAGATTGAACTGCTACTGCTGCTATAATTTAAGGAAAAGTGCAATAATTTGTGTAGTGTTGATAGTTTCTGTACAGAGACATTCATATCTTCTGTATTTATATATTTTATCTGTTTAATCTTCTATTTTTTTGTTGTTGAAGTTGCCAAGAGGAATGCTGTCAAACTAAATTTTGTTGTGTATTTATATACAATGACAATAAAGAACCTATCTTATGATTGCAATATTTGCCATGTACTGACCACAGTTACCTAAACAGCATTGATCTATGAGTATGTCTTTTTTTTTTTTTTTTTTTTAATAACAGGTGTATTGACATCCTGGAGCTGTCGGAGCGTCAGGACCTGATGAAGTTTCACTACCACACACTCATGCTCTACTGCGCCGTGTGCGCACTGGGGAACAACCGAGTGGCTCATGCGCTGTGCAGCCACGTGGACGAATCCCAGCTTTTCTACTCCACCGAGAACACCTACCTGCCAGGACCTCTCCGCAGCGGCTACTACGACCTGCTCATCAGCATCCACCTGGAATCGGCCAAACGGGCACGCCTGGGAACCAACAGGGAGTTCATCGTCCCCATGACCACGGAGACACTCAGCATCCACCTCTACCCCGATGCAAAGAAGGCCCATTCTCTGCCAGGCGTCGGCCTCACCACCTGCTTACGGCCAAAGCTGCATTTCTCATCCATCAACTTTGTTGGCACAGACCCTGACTTGTACACTCTTAGCCCCGTCTTCCCTCTGCAGGTAAGAAGCAAGAGACTGATAGCCTGGGAGAAAAATGTTTTCACATTTTTGTTGGGTTTTGCTTATTTCTTTGTATTATGCTTCTGCAGGATCTGAAAACCAGGGCGATCAGCATGTTAACAGAGGCTGTGCTGGATGGCAGCCAGGCCATGCGGGATCCGGTTGGAGGCAGTGTGGAGTTTCACTTCGTCCCGATCCTAAAGCTGATCAGCACGCTGCTTATGATGGGCATCTTCAACGATGAGGACACCAAGCACATCCTCAAGATGATCGATCCCAATGTTTTCAGTGGAAAGGAAGCGGAGGAAGCTGAGGAGGGTGAAGCTGCCAAAGGAGAAAGTGAGGAAGCAAAGGAGGAGGCAGATGACGCCGAGCTGGAGGACGAAGGGGTCGGAGACGAGGAAGAGGAGGAGCCAAAAGATCAGGAGAAGGGAGAGCATGGGGAGGAAGAGGCGGAGCCTACGGAGGAAGGAAAGGAGGAGGGCAAAGGAGGAAAAGTGGATGGAGAGAAAGCAGAGGAGGAGAAAGAGGCAGAAGTTTTGGAAGCAGAAGCAAAAGAGGAAGAGGAGGCTCCGGAGGAGGGGCTACTCCAGATGAAGCTGCCGGAGTCTGTTAAACTACAGGTCAGTGTGATATTATATTATATAGTGTGGGACTTATATTAATATTTATTTTAGAGAGCTGATACTGACAACTTTAAACATGTCACAAATTCTACATCCTTAAACTCCTGCTTTTTTACGTCCTCTCCCTCTCTCAGATGTGCACCCTCCTGCAGTACTTCTGCGACTGCGAGCTGAGGCACCGAGTGGAGGCCATCGTGGCCTACTCCGACCAGTTTGTCCACGATATTCAGGGCAATCAGCGTGTGCGTTACAACCAGCTAATGAGAGCCTTCACCATGTCGGCCGCCGAGACTGCACGCAAGACCCGCGAGTTCCGTTCACCGCCTCATGACCAGGTACTAATTCTACCGTCAAGAAACAATCTTTGGATTTACCAGACGTGCGTTATGAGTTTTGAATTTACTGTAAATAGACTGGATCATATTTGCTTCTCAAGTTTGGGTAGTGATAACTTATGCTAAAATTAGTTTTTGAAATCTGATAAGAAATGTTTATGCCACGTGTGTTATTCAGAAACCAACAACAACAACAAAAGACCCCAAGTAACCTCAATATATGCTTATCATAATGCAAAGAAGCAAACAGGCCAAATATGCTGATGTGGTTGTCTTACTGTGCTCCCTTTCAAGGTTCTTTTACTGACCAACTTTAAACACAGTCCAGAGGATGAAGACAGTCCGGTTCCTGAGGCAGTGCGCGACACTCTGGGATACTTCCACAACGACCTCCTGCTTCACTGCGGTGAGAAATTCTCTCTGTGTATTTGTGTTTTCTGTACATATTTATTCCCTTAAGATGTAAATGACTGGTTTTTTTGTTATTTTTTTATGTTTTGATGCTGTTTTCTTATTTTACACATAGGTATCCATATTGAGGAAGAGGCAGAAGAGGAAGAGGTGGACACCTCATTGAGGGGCCGACTCTTCAGTTTGGTGGACAAGGTTAAGAGCTTGCGCAAGAAGACGAATGATGAGGAGAAGCCTGAGGTTGAGGAAGAACTGAAACCCAGTAAGATAAACTACTACTTTTATATTAAAAATAAAAACATTTGCTCGTATAAATTCACAATAGTCAAACATAATTGATGACACTCTCTTTGTTCACTTCATCCAGGCACCCTTCAGGAACTGATCTCCCACACCATGATCCACTGGGCCCAGGAGTCCTTCATCCAGAACCCGGAGCTGGTGCGTCTGATGTTCAGCCTGCTCCACAGACAGTACGACAACCTCGGCGAGCTGATCCGAGCGCTGCCCAAAGCCTACGCCATCAACGCCGTGTCCGTCCAGGACACCATGGACCTGCTCGAGTGTTTGGGACAGATCCGCTCGCTGCTCATTGTCCAGATGGGTCCTGAAGAGGAGCGGCTGATGATCCAGAGCATCGGGTCAGTATGGGTGTGATAGTATGTGCTTTTGACTTGTCATTCAGTGATAATTATTGAACCAATATGTTTTAGATTATATCTACTATTCCCATTTTATTAGTTATTTTTGTGAAATGGTTCGTCCTCTGTGGTGTTTCATCCTGTATCCATCTGTCATTGTTTCTTAACGTGTTATCAGGACAAACAGCTTAACTGTGAAATGTAACATGTGCTTTTTGGACTTTGTTCAGGAACATCATGAACAACAAGTTGTTCTACCAGCACCCCAATCTGATGAGAGCTCTCGGTATGCACGAGACCGTCATGGAGGTGATGGTCAATGTGTTGGGTGGAGGTGGAGACTCGAAGGTAAAACCTCCTAATCAGTCTAAGCTTTCACATTTCTTGTTTCCACCACTGCTACACATAACACTGCATGCCTCTGACAACGTTTCCGCTTTTTTCCCTCCAGGAGATCCGATTCCCCCAGATGGTGACCAACTGCTGTCGTTTCCTGTGTTACTTCTGTCGCATCAGCCGACAGAACCAGCGCTCGATGTTTGACCATCTGAGCTACCTGTTGCAGAACAGTGGCATCGGCTTGGGTCAGTGAAATTTCTATTCTAAAAAGTGGATTCATCTGTGTTTAATTTGCGTGTTTATGAACAGGTTTAAACGTAAAGACTTAACATGCAGTGAAAAGTGTTCTCAACAAACATATTTCAACGTGTTGGACGCTGTAAAAAATTCAGGTGCTGCTACATGAACTGCATTTATTCTCCATATGCAGGCATGCGTGGGTCGACCCCTCTGGATGTGGCTGCAGCCTCCTGCATCGACAACAATGAGTTGGCTTTGGCTTTGCAAGAGCAGGACCTGGAAATGGTTTGAGAAAACAAAACCTAAGACACAAGAAAGGGCGCAGTGAAACTGTCGGCTTAGGATCTCTATTGTTCTCCCACATGTGCATGCTGATGTAGGTGGTGACATACTTGGCGGGCTGCGGACTGCAGATGTGTCCGATGCTCTTGTCTAAGGGCTACCCTGACATCGGCTGGAACCCCTGTGGAGGAGAGCGATACCTGGATTTCCTCCGCTTTGCCGTCTTTGTTAACGGTCAGCTTCCACTATCGTATAGAGTACCGCTGACGTTTGCAATTTTGAGTTGTGAGGAGCTGTCTCAAACATTTGTACTCCGGCTCCTCTCAGGAGAGAGCGTGGAGGAGAACGCCAACGTAGTGGTGCGTCTGCTCATCCGGCGCCCCGAGTGCTTCGGCCCGGCCCTGAGAGGAGAGGGTGGTAACGGTCTGCTGGCCGCCATGGAGGAGGCCATCAAGATCTCAGAGGACCCAGCGAGAGATGGACCCACTGTCAAGAAAGACAGACGCTTCATGTAAGTGCTGGTGTAGTAGAGATGATACTTCCTCACACGGGCTCGGTCACCAATATCACATGATTCAACTGATATCAATTTAGACAAATACATTCATCAACCATATTTTGTATCAGTAAGTTTCAAAGCAGTGCAATTCAATCTCATAATGAAAAAAGATGTTTTCCTGACGGGCAGGTTCGGTGGTGAGGAACAGCACGAGGAGAACCGTGTGCATCTGGGAAACGCCATCATGTCCTTCTACTCGGCTCTCATCGATCTGCTGGGTCGCTGTGCCCCTGAGATGCATGTGAGTAAAGCAGCTTTTAACACACTCATTACTCCTAAATCTCCGGGAACAATGGCCCACGAGGTCATTGATGAGTAAAGGTTTGATTCATACATTTTCACACCTACAGTTGATCCAAGCAGGCAAGGGTGAAGCTCTGAGAATCAGGGCCATCCTGAGGTCTCTGGTGCCCATAGAGGACCTGGTGGGAGTTATCAGCCTGTCGGTGCAGATTCCTTCACACGGCAAAGGTAAAGTACAAACTTAGAATCATGTTGAATGCACTGTAAATAGATATGTTGTGGGAATATATTTTTATCCTCCTGCTTGTGTGATTTCCTTTGTCCGTTACAACAGATACTCAGATTATTGAGCCCAAGATGTCAGCCAGTTTTGTGCCGGACCACAAGGCCTCCATGGTGCTGTTCCTTGACAGAGTCTATGGTATTGATAACCAGGACTTCTTGCTTCATGTGCTGGAGGTTGGCTTCCTGCCTGACATGAGAGCTTCAGCTTCTCTGGATACGGTGAGAGTGTACATTTTACTCCTGTCATCTACCATCTGTCTCTGGAGTATTGCAGTCAGCACGAGCAGTTTTTCTGTTGTCCTCTGATTTTAGGTGGCGTTCAGCACAACAGAAATGGCCTTGGCACTGAACCGCTACCTCTGTTCGGCCGTTCTGCCTCTTCTCACCAAGTGTGCCCCTTTGTTTGCTGGGACGGACCATCGAGCCATCATGATCGACTCCATGCTTCACACCATTTACCGTCTGTCCCGCGGCCGAGCCCTGACCAAGGCTCAGAGGGACGTTATTGAGGAGTGCCTCATGTCGCTCTGCAAGTCAGTACTGAAAACAAACTATTGAGACAAAATGTTATACTATTTGGGAAGGGAAAATATATGATACAAAGAAATCTTCATTTTATATTTATTTAAATACAAAAAAATTATTTAATTCGAATGGGAACACAGGACATAAACGGAACAATAACCTTTCTTTTTTTTTTTTAAAAGCGTTTCTCATGAATCTTTTTGGCGACGTTCGCAGGTACCTCCGACCCTCGATGCTGCAACATCTGCTGAGACGGCTGGTGTTTGATGTTCCCATCCTCAATGAATATGCGAAGATGCCTCTCAAGGTCTGTTGAATTGTACAGCGTTTGTTTTATTTTTTCTTTAATTTGTAGATATTGGAAAAATACAGAATGGAATATAATTAATATAAATCTGTGTTTAAAGTGCATTTAGTTCAGATTCAGATTTCAAAGATTGTGTTATGGTCTTGCATGTCTATTTTTCTATTTGTGTGTAACATATATATAAAACAATTTTCTCCTTTGTATTTCACTGCGTGGTTTCTTTATTTCAGCTGCTGACCAATCACTATGAGCGCTGTTGGAAGTACTACTGCTTGCCAAACGGATGGGCGAACTTCGGTGTGACCTCTGAGGAGGAGCTGCATCTTTCCAGGAAACTCTTTTGGGGAATCTTTGAATCGTTGGCACACAAGGTCACAAATTAGTATCTTGTTGGTCCCCTTGTACAAAATCACATGATTTAAGCTCATGCAATTAGTAACTTTGCTTCTCTGCTGTCAATTTAAACTCTAGAAATATGATGCAGAGCTTTTCAAGATTGCCATGCCCTGCCTCTGTGCTATAGCAGGAGCCATCCCTCCTGACTATGTGGACGCCACCTTCTCCTCTAACACCGAGAAAAAGGCCTCCGTGGACGCTGAAGGCAACTTTGACCCCAAACCAGTGGAGACCACTAAGTGAGCTCTGAGACAAGGACTTTTACAAAACACAGCAACCTCCGGAAAACAACTATAAATACACTGTGATGCAGTTTAAATACTTACCTGCTAAAAATATACAATAACTAAACGTAATACACACCAAACTCTTATGGAGGTTTTGATTTGACATTAAGTTTGTGTTGTTGTCTTGTTAAATTATTCAGAAGATGCTCAGTCAGCGATTTGTTTGTATGTTGTTCTGGACACATATTTGACCGGAAATCTTTTTATGATTCAGAATGATTTATGCTGTTAATGTAATAATATTTTAAACTTCATTGCACATTTATTTTTTCAAATAAAAATCAGTACCTGTGAAGAAGCTCTATGACCTAAGCACAGAGAATTAGTGTAATTCCTGTTAATAATTATTTTTTTATTTATATAATTATTATTACACTAATAGTGACAATACAAAGTTCAGTTCAGTTTATAGGTTATACTCTGCAATATTAGATATCATATTTAATTTTTTTACAGCACCATCATCCCAGAGAGGCTGGATGCTTTCATAAACAAGTATGCAGAACACACTCATGACAAATGGGCTTTTGAAAAGGTCAGTTCTGAATATTAGATATAAATTAAGTCCTCATTTGTTATTCAAAACTGTTATTTGTAATGATTCCCTCAATGGTCAAATGGATTTCCAGATTCAGAACAACTGGACCTACGGAGAGGTGCTGGATGAGAACGGCAAGACTCACCCGATGCTGCGGCCTTACAAAACCTTCTCTGAAAAGGTACCGATGTTTTTTCCTTTGAAGTTTTGGAGCAGCCCTGTGTTTCACAGGCTTTCTGAATGTATTTAAGCCCTGCTCTCTCTTGCTTCTCAGGACAAGGAGATCTACCGTTGGCCCATTAAAGAATCCGTCAAAGCCATGCTGGCGTGGGAGTGGACTTTGGACAAAGCCAGGGATGGAGAGGTAGAAGTGGAGAAGAAGGCCACCACACGCAAGATCTCCCAGACTGCTCAGGTAAAGAGAGAGCAGCGAAACATCATTCGGTATCCTGGAGAATTACTGACACCGCCTTTCCTGATTGGTCATGTTGGATAGGATGGTTCTTATACAAGTATACCAAAAAAAAAAAGCAATGATGGATCTCTTAGCCGTCTGGACTGGCTTAATATTATTAATATTACTATTGTTATTATAATAGTCTTTTTACTATTCTGGTCCCTTAAAAACTCAATTCTGTTATTTAAAATGTGAATAATGTCATAATATCGAACTCCGCGGATCATAACAGAATATAAAGGAGTATGTAAATGAGTGTTCACACTATTATTATAAAGATTTCTGCAGTATAAATTCTCATTTGGACTTAATTAAATTGGTTATGCAGTGGGGAAATTAAGGCAGTTCCCTTTTCATGAAGTTCTCTCGAGGTCCAGATGGAAACTGTTCAACTTATGGTGTGTTTTCTTTTTTTGTGTGCTTTCAGGCCACTTATGATCCCAGTCACGGCTACAACCCTCAGCCTGTAGACATCGCAGGAATGGCTCTGTCCAGAGAGCTGCAGGTATGTATACTTCTGTCAGTATTTTACAGGACTGATGGATCTGGCATTTTGTCTTGACACCTGGAAGGAACTGAGCAGGTTCATTTTCTCCTCCTCTGCATGTAGTCTATGGCCGAGCAGCTGGCAGAGAACTACCACAACACGTGGGGCCGGAAGAAGAAGTTGGAGCTGCAGGCCAAAGGCAGGAACCCTTCCTGAAATTATCATTTTTTATTTTTAGTCACGATTACTAGTTTGTTGATTTCCAACATGACTTGTGCTCCTGTTAGGTGGTGGCACCCATCCTTTGCTTGTGCCTTATGACACCCTGACGGCGAAGGAGAAGGCCAGAGACAGGGAGAAAGCTCAGGACCTGCTCAAGTTCCTGCAGCTCAATGGATATGCTGTGACGAGGTAAAGATGAATGGTGTCACGTGTTTAGGATTCATTCTTTCTGTGATAGTTCTGTGTTTCTCTTTCACTTCCATTTCTGTTTTCCGTCCTCAGGGGTCTGAAGGACATGGAGCAGGACATTTCCTCCATTGAGAAGCGTTTTGCTTATGGCTTCCTGCAGAAGCTTCTTAAATGGATGGACATCGCCCAGGAGTTCATCGCTCATCTCGGTACTGTGGTTTGAGACAACACTGAGTAGTGTTGGCAAGGCCATTTATTCCAGTGCCAAAATAAGGCGTAACTTATTTATTATTTTGTATTTTTAACAGAGGCTGTGGTGAGCAGCGGTCGAGTGGAGAAGTCACCGCACGAACAAGAGATCAAATTCTTTGCCAAGGTGAGATACTTTATACTTTTACACACGCATATTAAAATGTTGTTTTGACGCCTCAGGGAGAAAGGGATTCCTTGTCGTTACAGAAATGTCATACATAATATATCATCTTCTGTCATTTTGTGCTTCTTGAAGTTACTTTCTGTAATGAATATTTTATCTTTGGTTGTTGTTTTATAGATCCTCTTGCCTCTGGTAAATCAGTACTTCAAGAACCACTGCTTGTACTTCCTCTCCACCCCTGCTAAAGTACTCGGCAGTGGAGGGCATTCCTCCAACAAGGAGAAGGAGATGATTGCGAGGTACGTGCAGTGAAATCATATCTGAAAGACTGGGTTGTTCTCTGGATTATGTGACTTGACCTGTTTACCATGGACCTTCCCTTTAGGTAGTGACAGTGTCTGTCCTCTCCTTCTACCACGTCCCTCCATCTCTCTCTCCTATTGTGCAATATCTGTTATTTCCTTGACCTCCCTTTTTGCTTTCTGTGTACTTCAAACATTTCTCCTGCCCTGATTCCCCTCATCATCCTCCCTCTTTCCCCCTCCTTTTCCTCTTTTCTCCTCCTACCTCAGTATCTTCTGTAAGTTGGCTGCTTTGGTGAGGCACAGAGTATCTCTCTTTGGTAAGGAATTTGCATGGTGGCTTCGCGCCCTGTCACCATCTCTGTCCCTCTGTATTTTATTTCTCCTTACTTCTGCCAGTCTTCCCGCCCACCCTCCCCATTTACATACTAATCAACAGATTGACATTGAGTCCGTCCTCCCATCTTCACTTTTCCTCCTCCCACCTAACTGAATCTTCATGTCTAATGCTTCTCTCTCTCTCTCTCTTTAGCTCAGCTTCTGCTTGGCTTCAATGTTCTCTGCAATCTCGTCATTTAAAAGTTGTGTTTTTTGGTTTTTACGGCCTAGACTGAGATTGGTACTCACAAAGTGAGGGCATGAATATCTGTAATTGTATCAGGTATCCATAAATGGCATTGTACTGCAGCTCTGTGATGTGTTCCTAGCTTGGCTTGTATGAGGGAGTAGATGCTTTATTACCATTCTGCTCCCTGTCACCACCATGTTTGTCTTAAACAGTCACTCCTGTTTTTGCCAGTAGACACTTCGTGGTGAGCCTGTATTTCTCTCGCTTTGCTCACCAGTATCACTTCGTACAGGATAAAACTACCACTTGAAAAGTACCCAAGTCAAACTGCATAATGGTGGTGATACACTTCGGAAATGTTTTTTTTTTTTTTAATGTAGCGTAATATACATATACAACGTAGTTCATATTTTCCATAATTATCTGTTGGCTTTGTATTTAATAGTAAAGAAAAATACTGGGTTTCTAACCGGTTCTAACACGCTCTGTAACCATCTATCCTGTTTTCTGTTTTAATGCAGAGCTTTTAAGATGAATTTATCGTATGAATAAATCTGGCCTTTACAGTAAACTGAGCTCTTTTAAAAAGTGGATTAGACATGAAGGACAGCACTGACCAAGCATCTTTGCTTTTCTGTTTTCAGGAACGGATGCGGGTGCAGTGGTAAACTGTCTGCACATTCTCTCACGATCACTGGATGCCAGGTAACTCACAATCTGTTTGAATCACACCCTCATCGTTTCACCAGGCAGAGATCAAATAAAAAAATTAAATAAATGAGATCATCTACATCTTTGTTTGACTTTTCTTCGGTTTCCTTTTAAAGGACGGTTATGAAATCTGGCCCCGAGATCGTGAAGGCTGGCCTGCGTCAGTTCTTTGAGAGTGCTGCTGATGACATTGAGAAGATGGTGGAGAATCTGAAACTGGGCAAAGTGTCCAGTAGAAACCAGGTCTGCTATGACCTTGTGTTTGCACAGTGCGCATATATTCAATACATTTTCTTGTGTACTGTTATTTGTATTTATGTTTGTGATCGTGTAGGTCAAAGGTGTGTCCCAGAACATCAGCTACACCACCAATGCCCTGCTGCCTGTCCTCACGTCACTGTTCGACCACATTGCCCAGCACCAGTTCGGAGATGACGTCATGAGTGAGTGAAGTCAACAGTTCATCATTTGTTCCTCATGGCTCGAACTCAAAGCTGATGCGCCGCCTCTCATTTCTAAATCCTCAGTGGACGACTTGCAAATATCCTGCTATCGTTTAATGTGCAGCATCTACTCTTTGGGCACTGTGAAGACTCCGCATGTAGAGAAGTGAGTAGAAACCTCTGCGGATATATGACACTTTAAAAACAAGTCCAAAAACATTACAATTTAATTATCATTTTAATTTATGTAGCTGGCAGTCATAAGCTTGTACACCAAAAACCTTCTGTCCTTCCTTTAGCAGTAAAAATATTAACGTGCATGTGCATGCAAGACTCATTTAGCATTTTATGAGGATTGTACGGTATTTTTCTCCTGTGCAGGCAGCGACCCGCTCTTGGAGAGTGTTTGGCCCACTTAGCAGCCGCCATGCCAGTCGCCTTCCTTGAGCCGGCACTGAATGAATTCAACATGTTTTCTGTGTACACGACCAAAACTCCCAGAGAGAGAACCAGTGGGTTTTACCGTTTTCTCTGTTTCCATCTCTTGCACAACATTGCCTATACATTTTATTTGACATGCATTCAATTCCGTGTTAATAGTTCATTACACCTTGTCTTTTACTGCATCTATTCTCCTCAGTTCTGGGTCTTCCCAGTAAAGTCGAGGAGCTGTGTCCTGACATCCCAGAGCTGGAGATCCTGATGAAGGAGATCCACGACCTGGCTGAGTCCGGAGCTCGCTACACAGAAATGCCCCATGTGATTGAGATCACGCTGCCCATGTTGTGTAACTACCTCCCTCGCTGGTGGGAGAGGGGCCTGGAGAACTTCCCTGACCTGGAGGACCAGCTCTGCACCTCTGTCACCTCGGAGCATCTCAACCAGCTGCTGGGTAGCATCATGAAGATTGTGGTTAACAACCTGGGTATAGATGAGGCCTCCTGGATGAAGAGATTAGCAGGTCAGTGAGCAGAAGTTTTACAAAATGCCAGAATGCTGTCAGGTGATCTTCAGGCCACCACTCCTGTTACTATTGATTCCTGTTTACCCCTTGTCCAGTGTTCGCCCAGCCCATTGTCAGCAGGGCGAAACCAGAGATGCTGAAATCCCACTTCATCCCCACCATGGAGAAGCTGAAGAAGCGCTCAGGAAAGGTGGTGGCAGAGGAGGACCAGCTGCGCATGGAGGGCAAAACGGAGATGGACAGCGAGAACGGGACCATCCGAGATGAGTTTGCTGTGCTGTGTCGGGACTTGTACGCCCTCTACCCTTTGCTCATCCGCTACGTGGACAATAGCAGGTACTGTTCTCCTGAGTGACTTACAATCATCGAGTGTTGGTTTTCTTTATAACACACGATTATCATATTTGATTTGGAAAACAAAACCACAAAATCGAGTAAAGAGCTACCTTTGTCTATTGCTTGAGGTGACATCACCTGCATGAAAACTTTTTCAAATCTTTATTGCGAGAGAAATATAAAGCTTTAAAAATGATCAACCAATGCAGTTTGGTTGTTCTGGGTTTGAAAGAAAAGTACAACGTCATCAGCATACAGTGTTATAATACGTTCTGTGTATACTTTAGCGATTAAAGAAAGGAGATAACACACTGTTTGTGCTGCAATCTGTAGATGGAAAGAACGATCAAAATACTTCACTGCATCTAAGGAGATAAATAATGGATTTAACGTTTGTTATTTGCAAAACTGCAAGTACAAGATTGTTTGCAAAATACAACATATACCAATTTCCCACACTTTTACAATATATTGCTGTCTTTGTCTGTAGGGCAAGATGGCTGACGTGTCCAGACCCAGATGCAGAGGAACTTTTCAGGATGGTGGGAGAGGTCTTCATTTTCTGGTCCAAATCCCACGTGAGTCTTCTTATTTTCTTTTAATTCCTTTCTGTTTTTGGGGATTTCTGTCTCGTCTTTTACATCTTAACATATTTCTTGTGTTATCTATTGCAGAACTTTAAGAGGGAGGAGCAGAACTTTGTGGTGATGAACGAGATCAACAACATGTCCTTCCTGACTGCTGATAGTAAGAGCAAGATGAGCAAGGTAAGAGTGGACACGCAAATAAAATAGACAAGGAAATCTTTGGCTGTTATTTAGATGTTCAGTTCACCTACATCTTAGTTTGAGCTGAAACACATTAAGAAACTAAACTCTCATAATGAATGTTTCACGAACACCATCCATTCCAAGTGGAAAAAGATTTATTTCCTTTATTTCCTTTGAGTTACTATTGATAAGAACATCAAGTAAGTGATTATTCTGTAAACAATAATCATTTTAAAATTATAATTTTCTAGAACTAATAACACCCTTTTCCAGGACAATGTGAGAGGCAGTGTACAGTCTGCCCTTCAGGCTCTTTAGGAGTGTTGCTAACTGTGTTTTCTCCTTGTATCCTGTGTCGGGGTTGGACGCTGGGCCACTAGGCCGGAGATGGAGAGGTTAGACTGTGTTTGTGCACGAGCGCTGTGCTGATCGCATGGCACCCTTGAGTTTGGGGAGGCATTTCATCAAGCTCTCCCCTGGACTGCCACACTTCTTGTAAACAGACCCCAAAATTCACACACACACACACACACACACACACACACACACACACACACACACACACACACACACACACACACACACACACACACACACAAACAGGGTCGTACACACAGTTACTGTCAGGAGGGAACTCCCCACACATCGGCGGGTAAAAGGATGAAGTGTAACAGTATATTGAAGTTGAAACTGCTGCTGGTGAAAGTGTTTTCTGTGAATGGGACATCTACTGTATGTGTGACGTCAGTGTGAGTGTTTTTTGTGTGTGTGTGTGTGTGAGTCGGGGTCTGGAGCGGCTTGATGAAAGCTCTTTGCTGTAGATCGTAGTGGCCTGATAGGTTTTCATGGTGCTCGGCTGAGCGGTTGTGTGTCTGTTTTCGGTGCGCGCACTCCTGCAGCCGAGCACCATCGCAGCACGATCATTGGTTTGATCCGTGAACAGTTTGCCTTCAGGTCGTCCCTGTTGGACAGAGTTGTGGAGCCCGTGCTACTGTGCCCCCTTTGATGTTGAGATTTTGTCATTAACGCTTGGATTTTTTTCCAGCTTTTTTGTTAAAGATTACTGCGCTGGGGGACTCTTCTCTTTTCAGTATTACCATTGGCTTCGTCCACACCTTTCCTCACCGTCTACATCACATTTATAGGTCCATCAGCAGCACTGTCGGAGGAAACTGAAGCTATCGACCAGATAGTTGTCATCATACATACTAACTGGACTCGTCACTCCATGTCATGTTCATTGACCCCATTAAATTGTTAAATACTTCAATATCTAATCAGTGTTTGATTTTATGTTTTAAATGGTTGCTGTAAGTTAAACCTCCTTTCCTCGGCTTTCACATGGGCATTACTGTCGTGGCTTCCTGTTGTCTGATCATCGCAATGCCTCTCGGTGCCCTCCCCTCCTCCCCCCCACACTGAGGACAGAGAGGCCGCTGCGATGTCAGACAATGGTCAGTAATGAGCATTGGCAGCCTGAGGACGGGAGGGTGTGAGAAGAGCTCCGGGGCGACGGAGCTGACCGCGTAGACTTGCGCTGTTCTTTGTGATGTCCTGCAGACAGGACGTACCCTGTCTGGCCACTGCAATACTAACAGTGAGGCTGCATTGTGTGTAACAACTGCAGCTGACGCAGCACCTGAAACATGCAAAAATATTGATGTTTTCAGGAAAATGTTGTTGTTAGTATTTCAACTGTAGAATAATTATTTTTGATTTGATTTCTCTCTATCAGCATGTCATGATATTGTGTAAAATGTTACTGGACAGTTGGTTCTTGTTATCTCTTCCTATCCTGTTGTGTTTTGTGTCAGTCGTAGTTTGTCCTCATGAATGTTTTGTTTAATATTTTCGAAAGCCTCTGACGTCGCAAATCCTCACAAATCAAAACGGGGGATTCTTAAATTTTGTGAGGCGTTAGGTGCTTTTTAACCAGGAAGTGATCTGTTGGTTTGAACTCTGTCTCTGTCTTCAGTCTGGAGGCTCAGAGCAGGAGCGTACCAAGAAGAAGCGGCGGGGGGATCGATACTCTGTCCAGACCTCCCTTATCGTAGCAGCATTAAAGAAGATGCTTCCCATCGGCCTCAATATGTGCTCTCCTGCAGACCAGGAGCTCATCAATCTCGCCAAGATCAGATACTCACTGGTACTTTGATGTGTTTGAAGGCGATTTGCTGAATATGTTGTGTCCAATCATGGGAGAGCTTCATTTGTCTCACTGTACAGATTTTGATTCAAAATATGAAATAATGCATTTCTATCATTTTCTCATACAAAAGAATATTGTTCAGAGCTCAGTTTGCTTTTCTTTTGGGAATTTGAAATCTCTAGGACACCTTGATTTTCTGGAATGAACACACAAAAGTATAAATATGCCCTGAATCTTTGTGTCTGACCTTGTAGAAAGACACAGATGAAGAGGTGAGGGAGTTCTTGCACAACAATCTGCATCTGCAAGGCAAGGTGAGTATACTTTTTCATTGTTTTTTTTTTTTTTTTTTATCAAAGAAGATAAGAAATAAACAAATTCTCTTGTGAATCTATTTACATGCATTGTACATTCCTTACATGTGTGCTTTCAGGTGGAGGACCCAGCTATGCGCTGGCAGATGTCTCTTTATAAGGAGATGGCCGGTAAAGCTGAAGATGCTGAGGTCCCCGAGAAGGTGGTGAAAAGGGTGCAGGAGGTGTCGGCCGTCCTGTACCACATTGAGGTGGTGAGTAACCCATATTTGCCTGCCGGGTAACGCCTCAGTGTGGACAACGCTGTTAAATATCCTCGAGCAGGATTTTCCTCAGTCGATGTCTCTTTGCTTCAGACTGAGCATCCCTTCAAGTCAAAGAAAATGGTGTGGCACAAGCTGCTGTCTAAACAGCGCCGCAGGGCAGTGGTGGCCTGTTTCAGGATGACGCCTCTCTATAACGTCCCTACGTAAGAATTTCCTACGTTCTTAAGAAAAACAAATATCTACAATAGAGTTAGAAAGCTTTACATTAGTTGGTCCAACCCTCCCTAACTGTCAGTGACGTCTCTTCTCACAGGCACAGGGCGACTAACATGTTCTTGGACGCCTACAAGCGCAACTGGTTGGAGACCGAGGGTTACTCATTTGAAGACAAGATGATTGACGACTTATCAGTAAGTCCCGATCGCCTTAACTCTTGACACGCGCAACTGGGCGTGCGGTGTATACTGAAAGGGTGTGTCATGGTTCCCATGATTAGAAGGCCTTGGAAGAAGAGGAGGAAGAAGAGGAGGAGACCGAGACGAAGCCTGACCCCCTTCATCAGCTGATTCTTCATTTCAGCCGCACAGCTCTCACAGAAAAGACGTGAGAGCATCTTTCCTCTTCTGCTGCTGAGCTTCGTGACCTGTTCCTCAGGGGCACTCGATGATTCCCGTTTTCTGTTTTCTCGCTACAGTAAACTTGACGTTGACCATCTCTATATGTCATATGCTGATATTATGGCAAAGGTAAGACTTCTGGAGGGTCACTGAGCTTCACACAGAAAGTACAAGTGCACAGATTATTGAATGTGATGCGATCTTGTTCCTGAATTTCTGTGATCCTCCTTCAGAGCTGCCACATTGGTGAGGAAGACGAAGGGGGAGAGCAGGAGGGGGAGGAGCCAGCCTTTGAGGTGCGGCAGACAGAGATGGTATGGGGGGACCAGGGGAAGGGAGACAGGGGAGTCAGCGGAGAAGCAACTCTCCAAGCACTGAGTGACCACACCATGACATCACACTCAGCACATCCCCCCCCAACCCACCCTTTTTTTTTTCTTTTTTTCTTCTCTCTTTCTGGCCTTGTTCACTCACACCGTTTGTTTATTTCCTGCCGTGGTGGACTGACCTGTGCATGCCTTTGCTGAACTCTGCCCACCGGTGGGATCGATGTTGTGGACTCAGTTTGTTTGTTCCCAAATTGCATGATTTGAGCGCTGAGAGATGATGCAGCAACAAAATGAAACTCAGGTCACAACAAACCACTTAGTCTTAACTAGCTGTTTGATTTTAGAATCACAGTTTCCAAGGCTGATTGATTGATAGATTGACTGAGGTTAATGCGAACTACCACGTCTGTGCGTCTCTAGCAGATACTTACTAAGTACAGCAGCAGTTAAATTAATTTACGTGACATCTGCCAGAAAGCAACTAAATATATAAACTTAATTTTAAAAATATAATCATCAAAACACTGCTGTAAACATATCCAATTAGATTCAACCAACCAAATAGGTCATTCTTAGCGGCGCAACTAAACTATCACTCTTCAAAGTCTTGATGTGACTGCACACAATACAAAAAAAACAACTCCTTTCTGAATCACCACCACCACCACCACCACCACCCTTCGTGCGACTGGCAACTTCAGTGAATATCTCAATGACGATGTTTTGCCTCAAAAGCCAGGTTTGGACACTGTGATGTTGTAGCTATAGAGATGCAATGCTTTATCTGGAGGGTAGCACTACACCCATTTGCACAGTAGATTTTGTAATCTAAAAATGTTTACATTTGAGTTAAATTATGACTATTATTTAGGGATATTTTCATCAGTTTAATGTCTTTACGTTTCCTTTTTTGACCTAATAAGGGCTCTGAAATGTGATGTTGCCTTTCAAGACTTAACTGAGAAGCAGTTTTTGGAGATTGTTAACAGCGATGCAGCAGGTTTCCTAACGGTAAAACTAGCTCGTCTGTGCTGATCTGGTGTGCTCGGTCAGTCTCTCCCAGATTTGCACCATCCTTTCCTGACTCACACCTCCTGTATTCACCTGCTAATTTGGCTGTCTTCACCCATCTGGACTAACCCCATAACTGTAGCTGTAACATCTAAACATCTTTGTTGGTCTCTTTTTTAAATTGAACAATATTAATACCTCTCCTCTCTGTGCTCACCAAGGACTACAGTAAAAGCGTGCACAGTCAGCCATTCACATACCATCCCAAGTCCAAACCCACTCATGCAAGCACACACTGCAACAGCTCGCACCCAAAACACACACACACACACACACACACACAAACTTGCACTTATGATTGCGCACGGCCTCTTACCACTCATCACGAGGCACAAAACCTGCTTGAAGGATGAGCAGAACCTCTGTAAGCAGAGAAAAGTCTGTCAGTGTTGCACATGTCAGGCTTACGAGGGAGGGGGGCGGAGGGAGGGCCAGATACAGTTGGGGGTGCTTTGGGGTGGGGCTTTATGCATGATGTGCAGCGGGTGGGTCAAATCTAACCTCTTTTTTTCAACAGGATGGTTCATGGCAGTTACACTGCAGCACTTGGACTGAAGTATAATAGTGGAAAGCAGTACTGTTTAGTGGGAATAGCAGTGACGGAGAGTTACTGTATCATGTAGCAGCACTACAGTAAAGTGTAACACTGTATTGCACCGCGCAGTGTAATATTTTAACGTGCTGCAGATTGATTGTAATTTAATTTCGAAACTTTATATTTTGTATTAACAAACAATAACTACAAAGATGTAAATATGCACAGTATACTGATTTATTCAGTCCAAAGTCTTTAATGTTTTTCTTGAGAAATTGCATAGTGCTGCAATTCCTCTCTCACTTGTTATGACTTCACAAAAGTCTATTGCTAAATAACTGAATGAGTCTCATAGTAAATTGGCCTTTTTCACAGCAGCCATTTTAAAACATTAAAGTAGGAAAAGCACTTGTTCAGCCCTCGGCTGAACAGTCATGATCATCTGTGCTTTTCCTCCTGTGACAAGTCAGACTTCTTCAAGTATGTGGGCCTATAGTGTGTCTGACAAGCAGACGGGAGCCGCATATTGCTGCTGGAAGTAGCGCACCTGCAGGACTTTAGGCCGTAAGGTAGAACAACCCTGAACTGCTGTTGGAAGCAGGCGTTGCATGCTGTGTTACTCAGACAACAGCTTTTGCTTCCCTACAAAGAGTGTGTGAAGTGTGTTGCGCTCTGGGACAAAGTGTTTGCTGCTACCGAACGTTTGCACCTCTGGAAGATGTCAAGAGCTGGAATTTCTGTTTCCATCACTAATACACATTTCGTTGTAGTGAATGTATGTGTCGTGAATGATCCCAAGTACTTCCTGGACCGAAGACGGTGTTTAGAAAATACAAAACAAATGTGATCGCTTCTTGAAAAGAATAGTTCAGCATTTCAGTGTTATAGAGTTGTATGTCATCATGGCAACGACCTGGCAAAATGTTGGAGGATCAGGACACTTTAACTTTAGCAGATCGATGCAACAAGGCCGTAAGTGAAAGAAGTGCACGTTCTAAAAACTCCAAAGCTTCTCTCCAACAGATCTTGTATATAAATAGTGGTACTTGGTGAAAAATTTACACTTTTGCACGGTGTTCTGCAAAAGCTGTGCTTACTTTAATTTGCAATTTAATTTGCCTTTATGCTAAATATAATTGTAATGTACAGAAATGTAATCAATTTTGCCATTTATTTATCCTTTTAGTCTTTGTCAGCTTTAGCTGTAATATGGATTAATTTAGTGCAGCTAGTGGATCATCATTGAGTGTGTGTGTGTGTGTGTGTGTGTGTGTGTGTGTGTGTGTGTGTGTGTGTGTGTGTGTGTGTGTGTGTGTGTGTGTGTGTGTGTGTGTGTGTGTGTGTGTGAGTGCGGGGGGCAGTGCAGTCCTCGTTGGCAGGGTTACAGCTGTGTCCCTGCTGCTCTGCTCCACAGGAAAAGGAGATGGAGAAACAGAGGCTTCTGTACCAGCAGTCCCGTCTGCACAACCGTGGCGCTGCAGAAATGGTGCTGCAGATGATCAGCGCCTGCAAAGGTAGCCGCCACACGCTGGGTTTACACCCACTAGTCGCCAGGGGCAGAGCCATGAAGGCTTTTCTGTTCACCTTGAAACTGTGCTGACTGTATAAATCCTCTGTGCTGTTGTGTGTGTGTGTGTTTAATGTCCAAGACAGTGAACACGTATAAGGATTCCTTCAAAGTCTTCACACATCACTCTGAGTCTGGAAAAACATGGACAGTAATTACTTGAATGGATATTATATTGCCCTAAATTATGTCACTACAAGCTGCCCTAATTTTAGCCTTAATTCTCATGAATGATATATTAAACATCTGTGCTAATCTGTGTTAAATATCTCACTTTTCTGAGCTTTGTACCTCTTATAGCCCCTCTTGGTAAATTCCCTGCTTAAATAAATAATGTTAATAAGTTGTAAGGCAGTTCAGTTTTTAAGGTGTTAACAGCAAGCAAGTAAAAGATAAGTAAGATACTTGTGGTGTCTGTGCTTGTTTCAGGTGAACCGGGAGTCATGGTTTCTTCAACACTCAAACTGGGAATCTCCATCCTCAACGGAGGCAACAGCGCTGTACAGCAGGTGAAGACGGCCTCTACACAAACTTTAACTCGCTATTAAGCTGGGAAGAGAAACTAAACTTTGCTGTATTGTCCTTTTGTTTTGTTGGTCCATCTTAACACCTTCAATACAATTGTTGTGTTTCATGAAAATTGTTTATTTTTGTGTCTTTTTTTTTTTTTGTATATGTCTGCATGTAGAGGATGTTGGACTATCTGAAGGATAAAAAGGATGTGGGATTCTTCCTAAGCGTTCAGGCTCTGATGCAGACCTGCAGGTCTGTCACGTGTTTTTTTTTTTTTTTATTGTTAACTTGCTTTTCGATTTCTTGGAAAATTGTATGAGAAGTTTTTGCGTTTTGTAAAAACTGATGAAATATTTGATGTCGACAGCGTTTTGGACTTGAATGCTTTTGAGAGGCAGAACAAGGCTGAAGGACTGGGGATGGTTTCAGAGGAGGGCACGAGTGAGTATGATCAACAGATTCTTACTGCCACAGAGAAACTCAACACACACACACACACACACACACACACACACACACACACACACACACACACACACACACACACACACACACACACTGCCACATCTTTGTTCTCTCCCTTATTTTCAATTGGTTTGTGATGTAACCTGACTTTCCCCAGCTCCAGTGTGTGTCGTCCGTTCCTATGTGTATTTTTTGTGTGTCTGAATGTGCCTGTTTGAGGTCTGTTGTCATGCGAGTGTATTTGGAGTCTTTATATTAGTCACAGCATTTGGACTGTTGATGTATGACGCTGTTTATCCTCCACTGACAGCCATGAGATTTTCCTGGACTCACTTTCGTCTCTCTTGTTTTTCTCTCCCCCTACATATTGTTCACTTTACCCATTTCCACCTTGTTACCCCTCGTGTCTCTCCTACCCGTCACTTTGCTGCTCTCACGGTTCTCAGATAAGAAGCTAGAACGTGGTAAATGAAACTTTGCTGTCACCTATTTTCTTTCTCTCTCTTCCTCCTTTCTGTCTCCTCTGTCTCTCTCAGCTCTCGATCACCTGACTAGTCTTTTCCTTGCCGTGAACTTAATACGCATTTCATTTCACACTCAAGGGACCCGGTGAAATTCAGCTTTTACAGTCTCACTGGTACATCATAACGGAAACCTGGCGATGATACACATGCTGCTGTAGTTGCACTCGCGCATTGTCTCTCTGCCTTTTTTCCTGTTGAAGGGATTGTAAAGTTGGATTCTCCTCCTTGAGTGGTTTATCGCAGATCTACTGTAACTCCCAACAATCTCAGTCTCATGACTGTTTTATAGGAAGGCAGAAATGCATTAACCTAAATCTTCCTCTCCTGCTTTTTTTTTTTCCTCTCATAAATCACAGAGAACCATACTGACCCTGTGTCCTAGAAACTGAAATGAATTGCTGCAGCAGTAGGAACTCTTTAAGCCCTCTATATCTCCAATCATTCAAATGTCGTCGGTTTCAGGGGCGCCCCTCGCAGACGGACCATCTGTCTAAAGCCCCCGCGTATAAATCCTCACGGTGACTAAATGACCATTTTCTTTTTATCGTGGTGTACGTCGGCAGTTTCTCTGCAACATCCTCTCATAATATTTAACTGTTGCCTTTTTGTGGTTGGAAAGACGACCTGCGACAGAAACACAGAACAGAGTTTTCTAGTTTTTCTTGTTTGACATAGTGTTTTAAATCCGTTTAAAAATAGACACTCTCTCATGAATGTACGCAGCACGAGATAGCAAAATCTAAGAGTAATAAAATCAGAGCTTCTAAATTAAAGCTCCAGCATTAACTGTTGCTGAATCATGTACTTTGCAAGAAGGTATTTTGTCCTCGTGACCAGGAGGCGGTTGTTTGGGGTCGTACCCCTTTGCTCGCTGCAGGTATGAGATTATTTAACAGTCGTCACTGCGATAACAGCTTTCACCCTTCGGAAATGTGTCCATTCATGTTTTTTTGTGGGAGAATATAAAACCCGGCATCCGGCTGTTTTTTGTTTTTTTTCCTTATGTTGTGTTCATGTGCGGATTTAGTCTCAGCATGCTTGTGCGTTCTTGGGGAAGAAACCGTTTTCAAAACGTCTGATGGCATGCTAGTAGAGAGCTATAAAATGTATTTTGTGGAATGGATGGGATTTAAGATGTAATAAAGTGCAATCCTTAAATCAAATATAAAAAGCTACTACCTGCAAAAAGGTTAGTTGTCAAATCTTTACTTCCACCCTGACAACAACAACATTTTATCTACCGTGCATTTCCAGGCATTAGATAAAGTGTGTTTTTTTCCCCCCAACAAACGTAGCTAGCCAGAGTTTGTTGAGTTCAGTAGATCTGTCCTGCATGATGCTGTGCCTTGACGTTACATCTGGATTTTATGTTTGTGTCACAAGTGTTTCCTCGCTTTTATTTATTCCCTAATGTCCTGTCTTCATGTATCCGTTTCCCATTTCAATGTGATGTGACTGATGTTTGTTCTGCTGTCCATCTGAGGTTTGTTGACTAGATTATTTCTGTTAAAAAAAAATAATTAAAAAAAACCACAACAACAACAAAAAACATCTGGAGAAGTAGACAGAGTTAGTTTGTGGGAGAAAACCCCCAAAAGAGGAGTCACTGTGGAAGCCCCCGCCTCCAGCTGACAAATGGACGAGGACTCAGAGGTCTTTGTGGTTTTCACTAACATTTGCTAATGAGAGTCGAAGAATGGTATGAGGTGACGATACTTACACACTTTTACTTCCACACAGTCACAGAGACTTGCATACAACATGCATACCGTATAAAAACAAGTACACACACACACACACACACACACACACACACACACACACACACACACACACACACACACACACACACACACACACACACACACACACACACACACACACACACACTATATGCTTTAGTTTTATTTACTGCCATAAAGATGATTTTTTTTTCTCATTGTTAATATTTACTACTAAATCTGAATCTTGCCGTGTTCAGTGCATCTCAGTAGATGTGTGATATAAAGTTGGTTTACCATCATCACATTTTTTACCAGTGTTGATTTTGAATTAATACAGTTCATCTAAAAGTCTTAATATCAATACTGTGTATTTTGCATAAACCAGACTATTAGATTTTGCCTTATTTTTCTTAAATCATAGAACTATGTCATATTTGTACTTCCATTTTTTTGTTTGTTGTTTTTTATTTTTGGAAATAAAAGGGGTCTGTATCTTGACATAAGGTAAGCAGCCCACTGCTTTTCTGTAAAATGTTAACTTGTCTTTAAAGCTGGGAAAATAATGTTGCCTGATAGGCAGAATTATTTTGGTTGGTCTCCAAAAATCAAATGTTTGGAGATTTTTTTCCAAAGTACTTGTTGGGATTGTTGTTAATTTTAGTAATAACTGAATATACAAGTAAAAAGTAATTAAAATGCCATTTGTAGAAGTAGTAAACTATACGTTTCTGAATCGTGTGGATAAAATATTTGTTTATTTACCAATTTTTCAGTGAGATATATATTTAACATGACAGTAAGAAGACAAGACTCATAGTTACGAGTTAAGTTATGAAAGGGAAAGTTATAAAGTATAAAAGGTGGGATAAAGAGCTAGAAAATATCTATTCTTTTAATACCTTTAATGACTTTGCCTTTTATTTAATACACCTAATCCCTCATGTTTTGTTCATCACTGTTTATTCTAACAGAAATAACAGAAAACTTCACACATACTCTGTACTGGAACTGTTGAATCTTTTTTTTTGTTGTCGTTGCACAGATTAATTTGTGTGTTTTTTGTTGCTCTGCCCAGATGAGAAAGTGATGGCAGACGATGAATTTACGTGTGACCTCTTCCGCTTCCTGCAGCTTCTTTGTGAGGGCCACAATAACGGTGAGTCAACGAAGAAGGGAACTCTTTACAGTCTCAAACGTCACAAGAGTGCTGTTGAAAGCAATTAACCACATCGTCCTTACTAATAGTAAACTCCTGCAAATTAAAGTGCCGTCTCAGTTGTTGCACAATAAATGTACAAACTAATGCTGTACATTTAACCTGTACATGCACCTGATGCTTTATCCTCTGACTGGAGTATTACAAGTCTATGTAATCTGACGTTTTGGACATTTCCAGACTTCATTTTATGGTGCATTTTGTTTCTGCTGTCCATCTTCAGATTTTCAGAACTACCTGAGAACCCAGACAGGCAGCACCACAACCATCAATGTCATCATCTGCACTGTGGACTACCTGCTGCGACTACAGGTCACTCTGATGCACTCATACCGCTGCCCTGATCTAAGCATTAATTAGCTTCACATAATGCTGAAAAACTGTAAATATTTTATGAAAGACAGCCTGCGCTTTCATTGACTTTTATTCGGTCAGACAGGAAACGGTCCAAAGACGAATATATCAGGGAAATCAGACATTGCACGTTGTACATTTCTTGTGAGAGTTTGGTCGAGATGATTTAATCAGGAATTTAATTGAGGAGAATGACTTAAGTAATTAAGTTTAGTAAACATAATTTTAATAAATGCAGAAAGACCCCATTTTCACCATATTCCTGTCTTACTAAAAGTGTACTGAGAGCACACGAAGAAGAACAAAACACAAATCGTAATATATTGCTATATATTTGTATAATTATGCTTAAATCATTTTTTAACACAGTATATATACCATTTATTTTATACTTCTTTCACTTGGAACAATTCCATAGTAACGTACAACTAAAAAGTAACATGACGCTTTTCTCCTCCTCCTCCTCTTCTCCTTCCTCCTCCTCCTCCTTCTTCCCTCCTGCAGGAGTCGATCAGTGACTTTTATTGGTACTACTCAGGAAAAGACATCATTGATGAGCCTGGTAAGAGGAATTTCTCCAAAGCAATGACAGTGGCCAAGCAAGTCTTCAACAGCTTGACTGAGTACATCCAGGTGAGAAAGTTCCGAGTTAACAATGACAAGTTCTATATTACAGGCTAACTGGATATTTGGCATTAAAAAGAAGTAGACGTATTTCTTTATGCGGAATATATGTTAGGATATGCCCCCTTCAAAACAAAGAATAACGGTGGATTTTAAATATCAGTCCCTGCAGAAATCCTAAATGCTAATATATATACACCGATTGTGTTATTAAAAATAATTATTTTTGAATCACTGGAAAATGTTAAAATAGATCTTCTAAAATGATGAAAGCACCAGAATATAATCGACACCTTTCTACGTTGTGTCTTCCAGGGTCCATGCACTGGTAACCAGCAGTCTCTGGCCCACAGCAGGTTGTGGGACGCTGTCGTGGGCTTCCTTCACGTCTTTGCTCATATGATGATGAAACTTGCTCAGGTAAAAAAAAAACATCCCGATGAATCTGTTCATTTTTCCTCTTTTTTTTTTGAAGCCATAATATTTACATCCCAGTGCATTACATGGATGTTTTGAGAATCATTTCTGTAGAGAATCCAGAAAATTCACGATTCTCGTTGATAATAATTAAAATATATACATATCTGTATCGCATATTGTAATCATTTGTCCTCTTTGAGAAAACTAATTTTATGAACTGTCTCTCTCATGGTTCCTGCAGAGTAAAGTATGTATTTATTTGATTATTTTTGTTTTGTTTAATGAACTGGTTTTTAAATCTTAACTAGTTTTTCCCTCCCTTCTTTTCTGTGACATTAATCCTGTTAATCCTCCTATTCATCTGATACTGACCAGTGCTTAGCGTGTGATTGTGCTTTGGACAAATGTGTATGTGCTCTGAGTAATATGTGTTTGCAGTCTGTGACGTGTTTGACCTAACAAGCAGCTGCATTGTTTCCTGCTCACTCTAATTCTGTGTTTTGATTGCCACTGACACTGCTGTTTAAAATACATTTTTGTATTTTTACATCTTGAATATTTTGATAGTTATTTAAAAAAAATTGAAAGCGATATAAAATAACTTTCACATCAGTGTGTACAGATGATTCGGAGTCATATTTAATTCTAGGTAGTTTTTGCGTTGGATAAGAAAGTAGAAATGTGCTCATTTATCAACACAGAAGTTTTAAAAGGCTTAAAAAAAAAAAGCAATCAGATAGATCAAATAAATTGGCTTAATATTAGAATTTGAAGATGTGGCCTGATATAAGATATGTAAAATCATATTCAGGCTTAGACAATACAAAAATGAAGTAAAAATGTTGATGGATAACATTTTTATTTTCATGTATAACCCTGTTAGATGCATCCCGATCCAGGACTACGAAATGGCGTAAGACTCTGTGTTTTCCCTCCAAACGCCATCTCATTATGGGCATTTCATGCTTTTTATTTGTATTTCTTATGCTTCACCGCATTCTTCATTTGGCAGCAACCTACATCATCTCCATGTGCGTGTTTATGGATTCTCCCAACAGCAGTTTATATTTTGCCAGGTTTTGAGTTGGAAATGAAAAAGTAATTATTTTTTCTTTTTTGAGTTTCCTTTTATTAACTGTTACAGCAGGTATAGAAAAATTCAGTTTCGTCTCCAGCGCGACTTTCTTAAAGGCGTTAAAGGTCAAAAACGATTGTTGTACCTGTTGTAATCGAATTAATAGACTTATTTTTGCTTTCGATTCTGAAGAGGAAATAATTATTGACGAATTATTTCTTTGTTGGATTTATTTTATGTTGCTCCCTTAAAGCCTCTAAACGTCTCGCTTTGCTTCTGTTCGTTCAGCTGCGTCGGCGGTTTCTGTCATTGAGGTGTTAAACGTTATTACTGTGATTACGCTGGCAGTTGTTGCTGGCTTGTCCTGACACTCTGTTCCTGTAGGCTGTCTAAAATATTTGTGTTGCTTGCTATCTGCTGGTGCAGGCCTTCAGGAGTGCTGAGGTCAGCATCTGCATATATGGCTGTGTCTTCCATCCTGCAGCCTCCTTTTTTTTTTTTTTCAGATTAAAGGGCAATGCTCTCTTCCTCCTTCCTCTTCCACTTGCCTGTGTTTCTGTTCTCTGTCTCACTTCCCAACACATTCAGTGTAGTATTTGTGATGTTAAAAATGCATATTCTTTATTTGAAATGCAAACCCAGGATCATTTTTGGAGTAGAGCACACTCTGAGGTAGCGTCTTTCACTTATGTCTCAAAAGAAGCACATACGCTGTCAAATTAAACTGTAATTACAAATCACAGGTTTTTTTCCTCAGTAAACACCTGTTTTTTTCTGCTCTGTGTTTGTGTTTTGCCGTGTGTTTTGGCTTCGTTGTAGGACTCCAGTCAAATTGGACTCTTGAAAGAACTGTTGGATCTGCAGAAGGACATGGTGGTGATGCTTCTGTCTCTGCTAGAAGGTAAGATGTCCATCTCAGTCTGCTGATGTCCTCTGCTTTCTGCCGCAGCCTTTCGTTAATATTGTGCTCACCTTGTACCGCTCTCAGGCAACGTGGTGAACGGCACCATTGCCAGGCAAATGGTTGACATGTTGGTGGAGTCCTCCAGCAACGTGGAGATGATCCTGAAGTTCTTCGACATGTTCCTCAAGCTCAAGGACATCGTGGCGTCTGATGCCTTCCGTGACTACGTGACCGATCCACGTGGGCTGATCTCCAAGAAGGACTTCTCCAAGGCCATGGACAGTCAGAAGCAATACTCTACCTCAGAAATCCAATTCCTCCTCTCCTGCTCGGAGGCCGACGAGAACGAGATGATCAACTTCGAGGAATTTGCCGATCGTTTCCAGGAGCCAGCCAAAGACATCGGTTTCAATATCGCGGTTCTGCTCACGAACCTGTCGGAGCACGTCCCTCACGACACCCGCCTCCAGAACTTCCTGGAGCAGGCGGAGAGCGTGCTCAACTATTTCCGCCCGTTCCTCGGCCGCATTGAGATCATGGGAGCCAGCAGGAAGATCGAGCGCATTTACTTTGAAATCAGCGAGGCCAACCGCAACCAGTGGGAGATGCCTCAGGTCCGAGAGTCCAAACGGCAGTTCATCTTCGACGTGGTCAACGAGGGCTGCGAGAGCGAGAAAATGGAGATGTTTGTGAACTTCTGCGAGGACACCATCTTTGAGATGAACATTGCTGCGTCCATCTCCGAGCCCGAGGGGGACGGCGGCGAAGAAGAGGATGATGAGGAAGAGGAGGAGTCTGGAGGAGATCAAGTAGAGTCCGCAGAGGGAGAGGAAGGCAATGGTGAGAGCGAAGCTCCAGAGACGGCGTCCGCCTTTGCCGAGTTTTTGAAGAGCGTGATGAACTTCTTCAACATGTTCACCTTCCGTAACCTGCGGCGTCGTTACCGCAAACTACGAAAGATGACGGTGAAGGAGATGGTGATCGGCCTGGTGATGTTTATCTATACTATTCTGATGGGCATCCTGGTGTTCGTCTATAGTATCTGCAAGGGCTTCTTCACACTGATATGGAAGGTACTGTTTGGTGGAGGCCTAGTGGAGGGTGCCAAGAAGATTACAGTCACGGAGATCCTCGCCAGCATGCCAGATCCAACACAAGACGAAGTTCATGGGGACCTGCCACCCGAACCAGGCACAAGAGAGACCCAAGACGCAGACGGAGGAGCAGACCTCTTGGATGCTGGAGGAGAAGGGGAGGAAGAAGAGGGTGGCGAGGAGGGGGAAGGTGGACGCCAGCCTGGTTTCAATACTCCCGGTGGACTCGGAGACTTTGGAGAGACGACAGCAGAAGAGCCTCCGACTCCGGAGGGCAGTCCGCTGCTGAAGAGGAAGTTGGTGAGTTGTTCTGTCTGATAGTTGTCGACTAACACTCTCTATTAATCAGGTTGTTAACTGCAAACTATTATTAAAACAGCTGGCCGCAACAGCGGGAGGACCAGAAGAGGAGGAACAAGTGGCGCCTGAAGTGGAGGCCCCTGCGGAGGCCCCTGCGGAGGCCCCTGCGGAGGGGCCTCCGGAGGCCGAGAAGGCAGAGTGAGTTTTCTGCCTGTTGTAGCTCAACGTCAAACCTGAGCAGCATCTGTTGAACACAATGTGTCCTCAGCTGAAAATCACAGCTGTGTTCGTGGCTATAAATACAGAGTTTACATGTATTTAAAATGAAAGAGCAAACATCTCTGGCATTTCCGGCTGAAAACTGGATGTAATTTACTGTACAGAAATGTTTGCAGTCTTTTCAGCGTTCATTATTACCTGCTCACATTATCACATATACGCATAGTCATTTACTTTTTATTATCAGATGTTAAAGTCCAGAGGAAGACATTATTCTGTGTGTTTTCCAGTACCGAGAAAGGAGAGAAGGCAGAGAAGGCGGAGCCAGAAGCCGAGGTGGTTGAGGAGGAGCCGGAGGAGGTAGAGGAGAAAGCTTTGAAGACCAAAGCCAAGAAGGACAAGAAAACTGCAGAGGGGGGCTTTGAGCTGTGGAACGAGCTGGAAGTCCAGAGGATTAAATTCATGGTGAGCGGCCGTCTGTTGCGGTACATCTTTTTCGAATCAGCATTTTCCCAACACAGAATTATCGCAGCAGAATCAGGCAGTGAAATTTTTCTTTGCTGAGACTCTTCTCCAGTCTGACTGTTTTCCTTCATCCCCTCCCAGAACTACCTTTCTCGTAACTTCTACAACCTTCGGTTCTTGGCTCTGTTCATCGCCTTTGCTCTCAACTTCATCCTGCTCTTCTACAAGGTCTCTGCATTTGTGAATTGCTTTCGATGAAACATGAACATGCGATATCTGAGCCAACCTTTATAATTTGACCTTTAATAAAAAGGTGCCACATCACAACTGCAAATTTATCGACATTGTACAGATTTATGATGAGACAGATCACCAATATTCCTGGACAGGACTTTAACCATCGCTTTTCTGTTAATCAGTATTTCTGTAGTTTCTGTAGTTTCATGCCTCAGAAATGAAATGCCGTCAAAATAAGACTTGCAGGACTGATTTTGTCTCTGACCTCTCCAGGTGTCTGACAGTCCTCCAGGTGAGGAGGACTTCGAAGGCTCTGGTCTGTTTGAGGGCTCGGCCCTATTCGAAGGCTCTGGTGCTGAGGAGGATGGATCAGGATTAGAAGAAGGAGGGGAAGACGAGGATGAAGAAGGTCCCCTGTACTACTTCTTAGAAGAGAGCACGGGCTACATGGAACCGGCCATGGCTTTCTTCGGTATCGTCCACACCATCATCTCCTTCCTCTGCATCATCGGCTACAACTGCCTCAAGGTGTGTCGCGTTTTCTCTTCCTTCCTTCACCACAAAAAAAAAAAAAAAATCCTCTTTTTTTGTGTGTGTCTGCTTGTAGGTTTCATTCACAATGTCCCCTGTTCTCCCCCCACCCTCCACCCCCCCTACCAGGTCCCTCTGGTTATCTTCAAAAGAGAGAAGGAGCTGGCCAGAAAGCTGGAGTTTGATGGTGTCTATGTCACCGAGCAGCCTGAGGACGATGACATCAAGGGCCAGTGGGACAGACTGGTGCTCAACACGCCGTAAGAGTCCTGTTGAATTATCAGATAGATGAAAAGATGGATATCCTGAATCAGTCCAGCCTGAAGAACAGAAAACCGAAGTTCTTAGCCTCTCAGGTCAACACTCAGAACCAATATTTTAGTAACTCTGTCTCCTGTGACAATTTTAATGAGTTACTTATTGAAACCGACTTAACATTTTGCCATGAATAAATGATGGAATTTCATAAAATGTTTTTTTTTTTTTTTTTTTTTTTACAAATCTGCTGACACCACAAAAAAAACAAATCTGTTTTTTTTTTTTATCACATTTAATTCTACTATCGCACCAACTAATGCAGCTGGCGCCACATCCTGGCATCACTCAGCATTGGTGTCAGAGCGGGTGTCGGTATGAGGGACAGACTTCAAGGACAAAATTATTGCTACTCATTTTAATAAGTTTCATCATTTTAATTAACATTTTAATGGAACATTTAAAACTATACAGGGGAATTTTGCATAATATTTAGCAGTTGAGCATTCAACTAATGACATTTTCATCATGTTTTCTCGTTCGACGCAGGACTTTCCCCAACAATTACTGGGACAAGTTTGTGAAAAGAAAGGTGAGGTTTTGTTTTTTGAATGTCAGCCATGTTTCTGCAGGGATTTGTTTCAAAGTGAAACTGACTTCTGAACGTGTTTGTGTGATGTCCAGGTTCTGGATAAATACGGGGACATCTACGGCAGAGAGAGGATCGCAGAGCTGCTCGGTATGGACTTGGCCTCTCTGGACGTCAGCGCCATGACGCACGAAAAGAAGCCGGAGCCGGACACCTCCATGTTCAGCTGGTATAAAGCCTACTGCTGAATTCTTCTTTTTTTTTCATCAACAGTTGAATTACCACAGTTATAGTACAAACTGCTGCAGAACTAACTCATCTTTCTCGCTGCAGGATAACATCTATTGACATCAAATACCAGATCTGGAAGTTTGGTGTTATCTTCACTGATAATGTGCGTACAGAAAGCAGTTCATGGTGTAGTTTACACAATGAGAGAATCTGATTTTAGTGTTACTGACACTCCTCTTTCATCTTTCAGACTTTCCTCTACCTGGTTTGGTACATGTTGATGTCTCTGCTTGGACACTACAACAACTTCTTCTTTGCTTGTCATCTTCTGGACATCGCCATGGGTGTCAAAACCCTGCGCACCATCCTGTCCTCCGTCACCCACAACGGCAAACAGGTGACCCTTCTTTAATGATGTATCGCGGGGCTTCCTGCCCACCTGTTTTCCCTATCAGGTGCTTTTACGCTGACCTCACACCGATGACACGTCCATCTGTTCCCTGCAGCTGTTGATGACCGTGGGTCTGCTGGCCGTGGTGGTGTACCTGTACACCGTGGTGGCCTTCAACTTCTTCCGCAAGTTCTACAACAAGAGCGAGGATGAGGATGAACCGGACATGAAGTGTGATGACATGATGACTGTGAGTGGAGGGCAAATATATACAGCACACATCAGTCGCACGCAGCTTGATTTTTGCGACGAGGTCGTCTTCATCCCGGGGAGATTATTCTGATGTGTTTTAAAGAGCTGACCTTTGACCTCACCCGCTCTTTCAGTGTTACCTGTTCCACATGTACGTTGGCGTGCGTGCCGGCGGTGGCATCGGGGATGAGATCGAGGACCCGGCCGGGGATGAATATGAGCTCTACCGAGTCGTCTTTGACATTACCTTCTTCTTCTTTGTCATCGTCATCCTGCTGGCTATCATCCAGGGTAAAGTGCTTGTTTGCTCCAACAAAAGTGAATGTGTTGTTTGTGGATAGTCGGACACTCCCCCGCATCAAACCATCACGCTGCAATTTCATCGTGTAAAAATCCCTGTAAGTACAAGTCCAAACCGGAAACGGCTCAAACTGTTATATTCACATTAAAACATTCGACTCTGCTTACGAAAGGCGAACAACAGCATTTAAATATTCACCGAGGTTGAAACGTTGTGAGGAAGTCTTATCGTATCGTATCTTAGAGGTCTGAAGAGAAAAACGCTTTGCTGTGAAGGACTTCGGTCTTCAGACTACAGAAGTAACGCCGTGTCTGTCTCTCAGGTTTGATCATCGACGCGTTTGGAGAGCTGAGAGACCAGCAGGAGCAGGTCAGAGAGGACATGGAGGTGAGATAATGAGTTGCTTTAATTCAGCCATCTTCAACTCTCTTTCAGTCATGAGACAAGAACGTGTTTAATTCGAAGTGTCCTTTCTCCCTTTTAGACAAAGTGCTTCATCTGCGGCATAGGAAGTGACTACTTTGACACGACGCCGCACGGCTTCGAGACGCACACCTTAGAAGAGCATAATTTAGCCAACTACATGTGAGCGTCGTGAACTTGTCTGTTATGTTTGCTTTTGCTATACAGCATCATTAGATATCACTTGCTCTCATCTTCAAATCAGAAGCTGACAGAAAAAGAAAGATTTCACCATTTTGTCCTGATGGCTTTGGCCTCTGTGAAAACTAATTCTCGTTTCTCTTTCAGGTTCTTCCTGATGTATCTCATCAATAAAGATGAAACAGAACACACAGGACAGGTCAGTAAATATATAGATAAATAACAAAGGTACATAAAATAAAGATACAGGCTTCTTTAGTCTTTTTTTGTCCGAATGAAAATCCTTCTTTAACTATTTCATGTTGCGTTGCCATGGTTACCCCTCTCCCCACCCCGCCCCTGCTTTCAGGAGTCATACGTGTGGAAGATGTACCAGGAGCGATGCTGGGACTTCTACCCTGCTGGAGACTGCTTCAGGAAGCAGTATGAGGACCAGCTCGGATAAAATCCTGCATCTGTTCTGTGCGTCTAAAAGGAGAAAGAGAGGCGGGAGGAGGGAAATTCAGAGAGAGGAACGATTTGAAATCGAGAGATCGAACACATCTATGTCTTAGTTTTGTCTTTTGTCTGCACATTTCTCTCCTCCGTTAAAGCTATGCACACTTTGACCGAACTATTTTACCACCTGCAGGAGAATGATGATGGGATTGATTTAAGAAAAGCCGAATAACAATATCAGAGGCATAAAAAGACACAGGAAGCCAGGGGCCTTTTTATTCCGCTATGAATACACTACATGGCCTTTATTGTGTAAAATATACATAGATTGCCTTGCATATCAATTGTGTCTTTACACGAGGGGCTCTCTTAGTCGCTACTGCTGTAAACGTAACAGTGCCTATAGCAACGTCACTGCTTTAGCGATCAGATCGTTTTTTTAGCTTTTATTTCAGATTAGAGTGGATATGTCTGTTATATTGTTTTTAAGAAGAGACTTATTTTTTTTTTTTGTATGTGGCTGCTGCCTTTTGGTGTTTCATTTCTGATCGTTGGTGTTTCGGTGAGAGAGCGTTTTAATAGAACATCATTCAGCAGCTCAGTCGTATCTCCGAGATCCTTGAGGGAACCTTTTTTTGGGCCCCCCGCCCTCTCACTCCTTTTCTCTTTTAAGACAAAGAAACTCGTCTTTAAACAAACGATTATGAATGGAAACTCTTGGACCGACTCGCCGAGACGATAAACGCAGTATCGTCTGAGTGCATGGACATGTACCGGTGTGAATCAGCGTTCTAGACCAACCCAGCTGACACTCTGAAGTCTTACAATGCGTCCCTGGATGTATGTTGTCCCCTATCTCCACTGGTGTCTCTGTGCCATATAAGATAGCGATGATGTACACACACACACACTTACAGTATAGGAGGATGCCAAGGTTATTTATTTATTGTTTATATGCAGATCAAATCTTCTCAAGACGACCGTTTTAGCCCGTCTGTTATTTCCAGCCAACAGTCTGTTTTACGACACTTTATGCACAAATAAGTTTTTGTCAGTGCATTAAAAATAAGAAACAAATGTATTTAATGTATACATTTTGGCCAAAGTGTCATCTGTATAACTGAGGAATGACTAGGCTGCTTGGAGGCCTTTTGATGAAAAGACATATTTTACATACATCATAGATACATATATTTATTTTTCTTTAGGGCTTTGAGGACTTTAAACGATCCACGCTCCTTCGTCTGACATGAACACGTGTCCTGTTTGTGAACTCCACAGTGGGGAAGAGAATCCGTCCTACGCTGAAGGAAATGCCCAGTTTGCAATCAGAGGAGAAAAATTTGCTTTTGTTTTCGCTAGTTAGTTTTTATGATGGATATTTGTAGGAATTCACCATATCGGTTATTTTTCTCAATCGGGAACGTCGTTGTGTGACGCATTGTTCTGTCTCACTACGCCTCTTTGAGAAAACACACAAACTCACAAACTCTCCATCTTGTTTTACATGTTATGACGTGTCAGAGACAGAGCAGTGTTTTGGTTGCTGATGGACTGCGTGGTCCACACAGAGGAGGTCGATGATGTGGAGCTGAATGGAGATCACTACTTTCCACTTGGCTGAGTGTCCTCTGACTGAACTCTGAGTTTAAATACGGATTAAACAGATTATTTTAAGGAGAATTTGTACACGTGTCCTTATTAGTGTGAAAGCCTTTGTGTGTCTGTATTGAGTGCGTGTCTGGGCTCTTGAAGATCAATTTTAGATGGGACAATATTTTCAAAAACTCTAGATTTTATATATAAGTATAGATATTTAAATGTTTAATTGCAAATGCATTTAAAAATGTGAAAAAATACATTTTTCTCAAAGCCATTGTACATTCTCCTACAAACTTGGAAGGGAAAGGTGAGACACGGGTGTTCAGTTAGTTGCAATCTGCAACCTCACCACTAGGTGCCACTAAATCCTACACTGCTCCTTTAAGTGGTTTATGACCTCATAAATATTCCCTCCATGACAAATCCTATTTCTTTCTTATAGTTGATTATTGACTCTATGCAGTCTTTGTACTAATTAGTTTGTGTACTGATCCAAGGCACTCATCTTAAAGTGACTTTTTTAAGGTGGCCAGAATTTGAATTTATCTTTGTTGGGGAATTCAGTGTGGCTTTGGCGGAGTTTTATCTTGATCAAATATCTGAAATACCATGTGTAGGGTCCTTGCAGGAAACGCCCACGTATTACTGACAGCTTTTGTTGAAAGGTGTTGGTGTGTGTGTGTGTGTGTGTGTGTGCATGCATGTTTACTTAAGAAAGCACTTAGAATAACCTACTGCCTCCATGGAGTACTTCAAACCATACATGGTTTCCTGAGTGGTGGTAGATAAAGGTTAGTTGTGTTTCTGTTTGCCTTTGGGAGACAGCGTTGTCTAGATGTTTTATGAATCATACTCACACAAACCTACAATTCTTTTAAACACAGGAGAGTAGAAAACATGATATCAGTGCTGAGCAGAGATTATGTCTTTTACACAGATGTCTAGTTTGGACAAGTTTGTTGTCTTTTGCAATACTGTAAAGAAACAGAAATATTGTGGTAATTGCAGGTTTCAGTATGTATTATGATTTTAAAAAGAGTTCTGCACCCATAATAGTAAAGTAAGAATGTAGAAGCAACATTGGAAAGTAAGCAATTGACTCAAGTACTTTACTTAAAATTAAGATACCTTTACTTTACTTGGACCATTTTTTTTTAATAGATATTATACAGTTTGAAAAAATATATTGCTGAAACTTTACTGTCAACTCTGCCATGTTAGATTAAAACACTTCTTTCATTGTAATGCATCTGTAATAATACGTACACAGTACTTTTATTTTTTACAATTATTTGATAATAATGATAAGAAACATAGTTTTATGTGATATTTTCAAGACAGGATTTTTACTTGTAATGAAGTATTTTTATATTACATCATTGCCATTTTTACTTAAGTTGAGATTCTGAATGTTTCGTTGCTGCATTAACTCTTAACAGTTTTTGACGTTAGGTCGGGTTTTCCTTCCACGAGCTGCTCACACACATAGAGTCTGTCTTTTGTTGCCAAATGCCACTCCTCCTGTGAGCTACAGGTTAATTTACGTTTTGCCCTTCCAAAGTAAACAGGTTGTACAGGCCTGGGTTTGGTACCCTCCTCCGCCACTCCCTCAGCATTTGTATTAAAGGGATCGTCTCGGACAGAACCTGCCTGTTTCTGCTTGTGCTTGTGCTTAGTGACTGCTGTCATGCCGTTTGTTGCTCCTCCCGGCTATCAGCCCGTCTACGGCCCTGTAAGTATCCGCACACACAGGTATGATTGTTCCTGGTAATGTGGCTTCCTGGGTAATGCATTAATAAAAAGGAGTGATATGTTTTCCAAAGTAATAAGGATTTAAAGATTAGCCCGACCAAAAAGATGGAGGACGAAGGAGGAAGTTTTGAAAGAGTTTTGTGTTAATATTTTTAAACGTAAACTGAAAATATCCAACGGGATTAAACTGAATGTAAAATAGTTGCCATTCTCACATCCAAGGAGATCCTTCATCTGCATCAGCAAGTTTCAAAATTAAAAATACTAGTTATTCTGCAGAAAACTGACCCCTGCTGGGAAATTACTAACACTGAGTTGAAAGAAGAACATTTATGGATCATTCTCAGATCTGAGTTGTCCCTCTTTGGGCCTCAGAAAGTTATTCAACTGAAACCATTTGGAAGTTTAAAGTGTGGAAGTGATTACAATACCTGAAACATGACAAAGACACTTATTGGTGTGTCTATTTATCACAAAGCAAAAAGTTTGGGAAACACTGATTTCATCTTTAACAATGCATTTATATTATCACATATTTTCTATGTTGTATCTTAACTTGAAATGCTGTTCTCCACTTTATAAACGAGAAAAAAATAGACACATAAAGGTACCTCAAAAATTAGTAATTCAGCCCTTGATGCGTTGCATTTAGAAATGGAGAACCACTAAATCTAAATATATGAATACGGATTGTGAAGTCTCCAGGATTTAATCTCGAACCACTCCTTGTTATTCACTGATCTATATTTTATCTTGTATTTTGACTGACATTTGGAAACATGCCTTTAATGCTTGCATGCATTGTACCATGTGGTTGATTGCTTTTGTGTGTGGTACAGAAAATTCCCTATCTGGGGCCCATTTATGGAGGCCTGAGGGACGGGGTGTCCATCTACATCCAGGGGTCCACTCCTGAAGACATCACCAGGTAAATCTCTAACTTTGGACACTGTACTTTTTAAGACAGTAGTTTTATAGCTGATATCTGTTAAATGAGTTCAGTGTTAAGTGTATGTTGTTCAAAGTAAGTAGTTATCAGTGGGACGTTTTTTTGAATTTTTTTATCTGTAATGAAAAACTTCTGACGCCATTTAAATTTACACCTTGTGTAATCTGACCCTGGGTGGAGCAGCTTTCTTTGTGTTGTAGGATATTAAAGTTGACCTGTCACACAGAGCTTCACTTGTATCGTTTGTCTTTCCTTTTTCGAAATAGTAATATCTGAGTTGCCAAAGGTGTTTTACAGCCCATTAACAGGCAAAGTAAACAGTGCACATACCTGACTGTATTATGACATATTGAGCTCTTTTGTGAGGAGACATTTTTATTTTTTTGTTTACAAGATCCTTAGATTTTCTGTCCTCGGCCCCACCTGCACTGTTTGCGTTTCTTCTCTTTTTCCATCTTATCAGTTACTCCAGGACTCGGTGACACCGGGTTCACCTGATGTTGTTTTTGTTTTTTTAACAGGTTCTTCATCAACCTGCACTGCGGTGAGTCTGAGTCCAGTGACATCGCCATGCACTTCAACCCTCGCTTTGATGGCTGGGACAAAGTGGTCTTTAACAGTTGTCAGAAAGGAGACTGGCAGTCACAGGAGAAGATTCGTAGCATGCCTTTCAGCAAAGGAAAGTCCTTTGAAATGGTCATCATGGTGACTTCACAGGGCTACCAGGTCAGAACAAGCAGATGTACACACATTGCAAACAATCTTTTTACAGTGTTATTAAACATAAATGACATGTTTAGTCTTTAAATGATAAGTAGGGAGTTAACGTAGTTACTAACTGCAATTCAACAGTTTTTAATGTGTGTGCAATTTCTAATTTAGTGAAAACCTCTATTATATATAGTCATTTATTACTGGATCTCTGTTCACGCCCTATGCTGAACATGTGACATCATTCTGTTGCAGATTAAAGTCAATGGGAAGGATTTCCATATGTTCCCACACCGTCTCCCTGTGGAGCGAGTTTGTGCGATGCAGATCGGAGGAGATGTTTCCGTCCAGACGATTAATGTCATCGGGGTGAGTCCTCATGTCTGGGGAGCCTTCAGATGAATGCTGCTTTGGTCTTTGCTGGGAAAGTATCCTCAGCATAAATCATTTAAACAAGAGGTTTAAATGGCTAATGCTTTCTGCTTCTGTGTCAGGGTGCTTGCGGTGGCATGAATTGGTATCCTGGAGGAATGGGAGTCAGTAAAACTGTAAATGCGTCCAGAAAATGCTTGCGCTTGATTTGTTTTGCTGAGTTTACATGTTTTCAAAAATGTTTTTTACTTAAAGTTTTAGCAAAGCTGAAACCTCCTGCAATGCAAAAATGAAAGTCTCGTCTTGAGCTTCTACAGGTGTCAGTGATTCATAGGTTTTTGTTACTGTCTTTACCTTTACTGACAGTTTTTTTTTTTAACTTTTTAAAACGTTTTTTTCTCTTTATGGGTCAACAAAATGATCTGATGTGTTCATTGATGTGTTCGACAACTCTACGCACTTTATGAAGTTCATGTTAATTATAGATTTGTTTCTTCTGTTTGTATTTTTTAGGGTGGAATGGGAGGTGGAAAGGGAGTAAGTATACATAAGTTATTATGATTGATTATAATTGGACTCAACTCAGCTTTGCATGTGATTTAAAATGTACACCTCCTTTCAGCAGGGTGGACATCCAGGAGGTGGCGCGGGGGTATGTCATTTCTGTTTCTGCATGCCGTTTTATTTAAATATTACTGAGTGTATAGTGAGATGCAATGAACATATTTTCACTGACCTGCTTCTTGCAGGGAGGATACCCCGGTGGCCCGGGAGGGGGAAGTGGAGTAAGTATATTTAGTATTTGTTCCTGATGGGATGTTTTGTAATTTTTCCAAGTCAGTCCAAATTAAATTAAATTAAATACAGCTTTATTAAACAATATTTAACATGTTCACCAAGTGTTTCAATTAAACAATATTTAACATGTTCACCATGTTTCAACAGGGAGGATACCAAATTAAATTAAATTAAATACAGCTTTATTAAACAATATTTAACATGTTCACCATGTTTCAACAGGCCCGGGAGGGAGGGGAAGTGGAGTGAGTTTATTTAGTTTTTGTTCATGATGGGATGTTTTGTACTTTTTCCAAATCAGTCTAAATTAAATTAGATTAAATACAGCTTTATTAAACAATATTTAACATGTTCACCATGTTTCAACAGGGAGGATACCCCGGTGGCCCGGGAGGGGGAAGTGGAGTGAGTTTATTTAGTTTTTGTTCATGATGGGATGTTTTGTGATTCTTCCAAGTCAGTCTAAATTAAATTAATTAAATACAGCATTATTAAACAATATTTAACATGTTCACCCCGTTTCAACAGGGAGGATACCCTGGTGGCCCGGGAGGGGGAAGTGGAGTGAGTTTATTTAGTTTTTGTTCATGATGGGATGTTTTGTACTTTTTCCAAATCAGTCCAAATTAAATTAATTAAATACAGCTTTATTAAACAATATTTAACATGTTCACCATGTTTCAACAGGGAGGATACCCTGGTGGCCCGGGAGGGGGAAGTGGAGTGAGTTTATTTAGTATTTGTTCATGATGGGATGTTTTGTGATTCTTCCAAGTCAGTCTAAATTAAATTAATTAAATACAGCATTATTAAACAATATTTAACATGTTCACCCCGTTTCAACAGGGAGGATACCCTGGTGGCCCGGGAGGGGGAAGTGGAGTGAGTTTATTTAGTATTTGTTCATGATGGGATGTTTTGTGATTCTTCCAAGTCAGTCTAAATTAAATTAGATTAAATACAGCTTTATTAAACAACATTTAACATGTTCACCCCGTTTCAACAGGGAGGATACCCTGGTGGCCCGGGAGGGGGAAGTGGAGTGAGTTTATTTAGTATTTGTTCATGATGGGATGTTTTGTACTTTTTCCAAGTCAGTCCAAATTAAATTAGATTAAATACAGCTTTATTAAACAACATTTAACGTGTTCACCCCGTTTCAACAGGGAGGATACCCTGGTGGCCCGGGAGGGGGAAGTGGAGTGAGTGTACTTTGGAGATATGACAGGACATATTGTAGCAGTTTATCCAAAATTAAAAGTACATTATTAAACAATATTTAACATGTTCACGTTCATGTTAGCAGGGAGGATATCCAGGATGTGACATGGGGGTAAATAATTTTAAAAAAAAAAAATTTCAGTACTGAAATTCATTTTAAATAAATCAGTCTAGAAAAAGGCATTGGAGGGGGTATGGGGGTATGAAAATAATAACAGTTTGTATTTTCCTTGTAAACAAATCTGGCATTTGTAAGTTTAAACACCAAAGTTTGAATGTCATCAATATTTACTTTTTGACCCTTCAAGCAGGGAGGATACCCCGGATCAAACCTACCGGTGAGAACACTTCACAATAAAGTTGGCATGTTCTTCTTGTACGTCATATTTTATCAACTCACTTCAATCTGATGTCTTCTAATGTGATTTCAGGGCATGGGTGGGCAGCCGGTCTACAACCCTGTAAGTAAAAGTTGTTCCTCGTTCATTTACAGCAGTCAGAGTTGTGTGTTTGCTGTCCCCTACTGGTCACACAGAGGAACTGCAACAAATTGAATTGTAAAACCTTTAATTCAGACATTTTAGCACAGGCTAATGCTTGGTGAACAGGGTTAGTACTTTCAAAATGCTGTGATCAAACTGAAGCAGTCAGGAATTCTCCAAAATGTACTTGTATTTGATCAATATCACGAGGCAGCCAAATGATTAACTGCGGAGAAATTTGCTCAGAAAGGTTGAGAAAATTATATTTTTCTTTCACTGTTAGCCTTCAGCTCAAAAAACAGCTGAACAACAGCTGGGACAAAGTACAGTTTAAAACCTTTGAGGTATGAGTCTGACAATCCGTGTCCTAAAATGTAGACTATACAAGGGAAAAGGGAAAAACCTACCCAGCTTGAGTGACACCTCTCAGACCTCCCCCACGTGCTAAACTTGAAGATGTCTCACTTTTCTGAGCATGCCAGCCTCACGGGGATCAGCAGTGTTGCTGCGTGGTTTTATTATTATAATTTCAAATGTTTTATTTTGTGTTTGCTGTGTGTTTTCAGCCGGTGCCCTACTCCACCAAGATCCCAGGAGGGATGTCCCCTAAGAGGACCATCATCATCCGAGGCATGGTGCCCTACGCAGCAGACCAGTATGTACACACTGAAATCACAGCACATGAGTGTTGAACAGACATGTATCTCATACACTCCTGGGTGTGTGTTGCAGAATAAGCATCAACTTCATGGTGGGCAGATCTCGGGACATTGCCTTCCACATGAACCCCAGAGTGAAGACACGAGTTGTGGTGAGAAACAGCATGATTGGAGGAAAGTGGGGCCGTGAGGAGCAAGAGCTCAGCATGAGCCCCTTTAAGGAGGGACAGTACTTTGACGTAAGTAAATCTGTCACACAGTCTTTTGATGTGATTTTGGTCGACTGTGACGTCAGCAGCGTCTTGACTCTGCATGTGTGTGTCTCTCAGATGTCGATTCGTTGTGGGAACCAAAAGTTTAAAGTGTATGTGAATGGGCAGCACTTGCTCGACTTCGTCCACCGCTTGCAGTCCTTCAGTGAGATTGACACGTTGGAGATAATGGGTGACGTGAAGCTCTCCTACATCCACTTCTGAGACCGCATGAGTTCAACCAGGAACATTATTGAACCATTTGGTTAGTTTTTAAGGCTTTAACTTGGAGGATGTCAGACACTGCTCTCAGGTTCTTAATATTCCTGCTATGTGATCAGATATCTCAGTAAGACAAAATGCTGTACTGTTTACACCTGGAAAACTGAATTAATAAACATGTCAACAACAACCTTTGATATAAATAAGATTAATACTTTTTTGCATCAAACTCACTCTTGAATGAACACATTTTATTTCTTAGGCAAAATACTGCAGGTACTGTATAAAAATTTGTCAAATCACGACAGTTATAAAGGCATTTATAGTACAATATTCTCCCTATTTAGAAGGAAAAAAAAACACACCAGGAGAATCACAATCCAGACACAAACTGAAATGCAAAATACTGGCTCTCTGAAGGCACTTGATAAAGTTGGGAAAGATTTAAGGCTGGTTTGAGTGAAATCACAGAAGTTTCAGCTTTTGCTGTATCCTATATATATATATATATATTTTTTTTTTTAACCAAATTGTTCCAAACACAGGTTGAAACAGAAGATGTATCCGCATATAAACAGGGCAAGTAATACCAGTGCCGCAGTCTCAGATCCACTTTCAATGGTTCACAATCAAAGTAGGACTCCCTCTGAGTCTACAGTACCAAAGATGTTGTAAGAAATGTACATTTTATCTGAACAAGGAACTTCGGTAATGCTACTGATAAAAACATACCACTGTATGTGCTTTCATATAAAAGTACCTTTGATGTATACAACTAAGAAACACAGCACCTCATTGAAACAATTTTTTTCTCTCCCAAAATGTGTGCAGGAATATGGAATATCCATTCCAATAATTGACTAAAGGAAATATATATACATTTGCATATATATATATATATATATTAATAAGTGCATGCGTGATGCAAGTTGCAGCTGTTGGTTTGGATGATCTTCAGCTGCTGTGTCCTCCTCCTCCACTCTGCTGGTAACAGACTTCTATTTACAGTGCTAAACCTCAACACAAAATATCCCAGAATCCAAGTGGCAGGTCGATGTCGGGATGTTTAGTCGTGTTTCCCGGTCTCTGTTCATCCACAGAAAAACACTAAGGCGTTGTTCTCTGCCATTACGAATATGCAAGTTGTCATATAAACAGATTTGATGAATGAACAGGAAAATAATTGAAACAAAAACTGGAGAAAAAAAAACAAAAAAAAAACATGAAAGATATACAAATTATAAACATACAGATATAAAAACATTAGTGCAAAGTTGTAAAATTGAAAAATCAGCATAAAAAAAATAAATGTGTAACAACACTGTGCTTGAGACAAAAGCAGAAGTGAGGAGCTTCGCCCACCATTTGTGTTGGGTTCCTCCGTCATGTCCATACCTCCCCTCAGTCCATCCACCTGTTACTGTACCTATGATTATTTGTACCCTCTTGATTGGACCAGTAGCTCTGTCCCTGTACATCAAAGTCTCAGGTTCCTGAGTTGTGACAGAGATGTATAGATTAGTTGTCTCACTGAGGAAAGAGTTGCCTTGTCTGCATTGCAAGTGGCTCAGTGTGCTTGATGCACAACAAGCATTACAAACCCTGTGGAGAAGATACAGGAGTTTGTGAGCTCTACGATGGGCTGTGACTTTGGTTGTGGTTTTTATTTAATTTCAGGTTTTATTTCCTTTGCTGTTTGGAAAACCTCCTCAGGTGTGGTTTATGTCAAGAGAAAAATTACATGAAGGAAAAAAATAAAAATCCACCATCCTTAAAGTTTTGACACTTGTCAAAATCAATTTATGGTCAAAAAACAGACGACAACAATGCCGGAAATCTGACCCAAGCAGAATTTTTGTCTTTTACAACCGTGTAATAATAAAACCTGAACATGTGTTTCCACCGTGATTCACCATCAGTGAAACACACTTTTCTGCATCCGGTCAACTCTTTAGTTACTTTTGCTCCCCAGAGACGGAGATGGTTGAGGTTCCTCCACCCGAGCAGCGGTGTTGGTGGGCGGGGGCGAGTCCTCCACGTTAGCGCTTACTCACAGGAAAGTTCAAGCTTCTGAGCATGCTCAGTTGTCGGTTCAGCCAGGCAGTGTCTCAGCTGATTTCACAAAGAGGTTTGATTTTTTTTTTTTTTTTTTTTTTTTAGCTTAATCACTTCACTTCATACAGGTAGTTGGACAGAAATGGTTTGTTGTTGCTTTAGTGACATGGAATTCATTTCTCTGATTGTGCTGTGGTGTGTGTGGGCAACAACATGTGCTCATCTTAGAAGAGAGGTCGTTGACTAATGAAATAATCCCAATCTCTCACTTGCATGGAATGCCTTCGACTGTGTGTGTGTGTGTGTATATATTTGTGCAAAATATGTATGAAGAGGCACATAAGGTTTCTAACAGTCAGGCCGGATCTTGTTCTCGGACTAGGATAGCACACTTTGGCAGTGTTCGCTCCTGTCATTTTGAGATGGGAATACATCACTGCCAGGGCATTTTCCTGGATCCGTCCCTGTCCTCCAGAAGCTCGACGGTCGGGGTGGGGTTGGGAGTGGAGCGGCAGGACGGTTGTAGAGGCAGCGTGGCCGTGGAGGACGACACCAGCATGTCCAGGCTCTCCAGGGAGTCAGAAAGGGCTCGGTTGGTCTCGTGTTGGGGACAGAGCACGTAGCGGTTGGGGTGGTGGACCTCCACGGTGGTCACAGAGTCCAGACCTTTCAGGCAGAGAGGGGTGGGGCCGCCAATGGGGTCACGGCCACCAACGGCCCCGAGCTCCATGGACGACTCGTCCATGTTGACGTACAGAATCTCGTCTGGGTCCTGGAGGTCTGGCAGGTCCTCAAGGGTTTTTTCCAGCTCGCAGCGCAGGGACTCGAAGGACGGCCGATCCTTCGGGCTCAGCAGCCAGCAGGAGAACATCAGGGTGTAGCTGGAGAGATGTGAAGGAATGATATTAGTGTACTTCACGTTGGCGCATTGTTAAAACCCATTTAAAACATTAACATTTCATTGTACACTGTCCTGCACCTGTTGAACAAATTCAGAAAAATTAACAGGTATGTAGTTTTGTCTCCAGGCTGAGAGCATGTCAGTAGGTATTAATCAGAGAGATTCTGTTCCATCGGCACACTTCCAAACAATTAGTTGCAATTACTTTTCCCTCAGATTTTCTGATAATAAATGACTATTTGCTTGAGTTTAAAAAGATCTAGATATTAAAATATAAACAGATCTTCAAATAATTTTTTTGTTCAAGTCTTACAAATTCAATCTCATCTATTTTCTGTGTAATTACCAGCTCATGTCATGGTTCTTACAAACTTAAAAGAATACTAGACACTTGCAAAAGGTATTATCGCAGAAAGAATCTCTGTTATTCCTATACTGAAACACTAAATAGCATATTACTGACTCTGGAAGGACTTTATTAAAATGTTATGGGTCTTGCAAGGAAGTAATTTCTAAGCAGAAATTCTTAATTTCTTTGAACACCGTTGAGGGTGAAAATATATTTTTTTTAAATGTCAAGAGTAATCCTAAATAACTGTTACGTGTCTTTAACTTAGTACAAGAAAGTAGAAAAAGGCATTTTAAACTCGGGACACCTATTTCTAAGTGTGTTCATTAAAGAAACAGAAAGACTTCAACCATGTTCAGCTTCTGGGCTTGATGGCTTTATGGGGCAAAAAAGGGTACTTATAATCAAGAGGGAGGTGATTTCCTCATCAGTGAAGTGAAGGAGCTGACACTTACATGCTGTCCAGACAGTCTGGAGGCTGTTTGAGACGGTTGCCCTGCCTCAAGTAATCATAGATTTCACTGTTTTCCACCCCGGGGTACGGCGTCTGGCCCCGCGTGGCGATTTCCCACATGGTGACTCCAAACGACCACTGAGACGGCGCGAGAGAGGAGAGATGGAGGAGATGGTGAAGAGAAACAGAGCGAAGGGTTCATCAGCTTTGAATTCCTTCAGCGTTTTACACAGCTCGCAACACACCAGTCAAATATTCATCTGCAGTGGTCTGTTTTTGTCTACTAATTTGTGAACAAGCACATCATTTGTGCTTTACACACTTTCACATGTGCATGGACATTAAAATATACATTTTTATACACATATGATATCACCAGCTGTTACAGTTGATATACGACATATTTCTCACATTTACCTGAACACATCAAAAATCTGTCTATTTAGCTTTAAAGAGTAAATATGGAAAATATTTCAGCACTAAATAAAACAAACAAAACAAATCTACTAAAAAAATGATGTTCTTGAAATCTCATTGGGTAAATATTTTGTGAAAGCACTAATAATAATCCCTATGATATCATCCCGGTATCAATATCAAGATAGTTGGTCAACAATATTATGATATTAGGTCCCTACAATACTGGACCGGTCAACAAAGGGATTAACACAAGCACACACAGCACGACACACACTAACAACTACCCGGCTGAGGAACTCACCACGTCACTCTTCGTGGTGTAGACGCGGTCGGCTAAGCTTTCGATGGCGATCCATTTTACGGGCATCTTGGAGATCCGTCCCTGTCTGTAGTAGTCTCCGTTGTAGATCTTCTTGGAGAGACCAAAGTCGGCCACACACACATTCATATTCTCATTCAACCTGAGACGAGACAGAGAGACAGAGAGACAGACAGACAGTGAGAGTGTTACATCGCTGTATTTTTCCAAAATGACATTCAGGCAGTACTTCATCATTTTGAGGCAGATTTGTATTTCTACTTCTACTTCTACTCCACTACGTTGATAAGACAGTTACTTTGTCGTTTAAGATTTTACATCCAAAACATACGATAATCCTATGCAATAAATTATGATGCAATATATATCACGTTATAATTTATCCATTAAGAAACTGCAATGCTTTTCTTGCATCTAGTCCTCTGTTCTTTTGCTCATGTCCTCTGAGCACAGTGTCGAGGCCTAGTTTTACTTCTTTTTTAAAGACCATATTCTACCATTTCATGCGGGGTTAAAAAAGGAAAGAGAAAAACCAAACAAGAGCAACGACAAGAACTGAAAGAGTGAGAAGTGGAAGTTCAGATTGTGCTTACATGCAGTTGCGAGCTGCGAGGTCTCTGTGGATGAAGTTCTTGCTGCTGAGGTACTCCATCCCCCGGGCAATATCGGTCATAAACTTGACCAACATTTGAGATGGTAGGTACTGTCAGAAGGCACAGAGACAACAAAGGTTTTATTTCCACATCTTCCACAGCTGACCGTCTATTCTCTGCACAGTAGAGGGCACCAGAGCTCGATTTTTTTTTTTTTGACCCCCGCTACTCAATTTGAACCGAGTGCTCCCTGTGTGGGAAAAATAGGGTTCAGCAACTGTGTTGTTGTGGAGGTTTACCATCTCGTGGATGTTTCAACACTCTGGATGAATCTTTCTTGAATTCGGCTGGTGTTTCTCAACACGGCTCTTCAGGGATTTGCTGCGTATCGCAGTTCCCGATTCCCAAATAATACTTCATCCATTTATAAGTACAACTGTGTGAGCACTCATCTCGTTTTTTCATGATCTCAGAGTGTACGTGCTGCCAAATGGTGTGGGTGTGGACTCACTTAACAAATACTTTACATCTGTGCTGAACTTTGGATCCCATTTTGCTGACAGACGTTCATGCGAACTTATAAACTCCGAAACCCGTAAAGCTATAACACTGTGTGGAACAGAAAGCGTGCACATGTGTGCTGCTGACTGTGCTTTTGTTGTTTGTAATCATACTAACCACTGGAAAGTCTCCAAGCCTTGAGTACAGCAGATAGCTATGCAGGTCTCCATGTTTCATATAGGGCAGGATGACCACAGGGGAGGGGTACCCTTCACTCTCCACAGTCTGCAGACACACACCTACAAAAACACCTTCACATTAGTACACACACAGATGTTCAATAAGAATTAACATTTTCTCATGAATTCAAAACATCTCAGTCTTGAACTATTCGTTAAAATAAGACGGTATTTTAATGGGGCCAGTTCACCCACAAAGAAACAAATAATAATTCTTACTTCCAGTACCTTTATTGGTATCTAGCCATGCCAATAGTTATGGTTTAAAATATCTGTCACAAAAGATATCCGCCTCCACCGAAAAAAAAATCGAGTCGTTACAAAGACTGCGTCTCTGTTACTCTGCATAATCCACAGAAAACGTTGTATATCAGGAATATTTCTTTACTAGAAGTAGTTCTAATAAAAAGTGCTTACAATGAGGTTTGTCGATTATCCAGAGGAATTGTTTCTATGAAGACACATTGTTGTTGAATTTGTAATGCTTTTCTTATTTACTGAGAAACACAAACAATTGTATTAATTTTTTTGGGTTGGTTGCAGAGATTGAAGTTTCAAATCCTGAATAGCAAAATTTGCTTACTATTGTTTTTTAATTTAATTGCTTATTTTCTCTTGAATGTTTTAAGTCTTATCTGATTGTTTTAATACCGTTTTAAAGTTGTGCAGCACTTTGGTCAACTTTTGTTATCGTGAATTGTGCTATACAAATAAAACTGATTGACTACAAACCAGAAGGGCTAAGTTTTAAAACATATATTTTTGTAATGTGAATTGGCAACCGAACATGAATGTGCCAAACAGCAGAAACTCCTGACTCACCTAGAAGCCTCATGACATTGGGGTGGTCAAACTCTTTCATGCAGGCAGCCTCACGCAGAAAATCTTCCATCTCTGTGCGGGTACAGATGGCAACTGGAAAGCAGATGGTTTCACAGGTGAGACTGCAGTGTAAGAGCTCGGTGGGGAACACACGGCACCGACACTGCAGGGTTGACAGGTTGCTGGGGTAAAAAATGTACTTTGATTTCAGAGGCCATTTGGACTCCTGGATTTATTAAACTATTAATATTAACAAATTCGAAATGTTTCAACTTTTTCGGAGCAGTTAAAAAACTGTCAGAAATCTCAAGAGGGGGATTCTTGTTTTAAAGTCAAGCCCGCTCAAAATTCAGTTTTGACTATATTTTGGCACTGTGATTTATGTGGGGTCAGCTTTTTCTTCTTCCAATATTTTCTACAAGCTGTGTCTTTGTCTGTTTTGTGATCAAAAACTGACCCCTTGTTAATTTTTAACCCGGGTGGGGGGGCTGCCTATCAAACGGCCTGTGTTCCAAAGATGAAGAGATTCATTGTGGTATTTGCTGAGTACTTTTACTGTCTACTCACTTTTCATAGTCTTGACAGCAACTTTGAGAGCAGCCTCCTCCTGAGTCAGCAGCCCTTCCATCACAGACCCAAACTCCCCTGGAGGAAGAAATTAAAACACCAAACGCTCAGTTCAGATGCAATTTTAGATGAAACATTGAATGTCATGTTAAACAGTGAAGAGCAGTTGATTCCCTGACAGGGTTCTCATATTAGATCTGATGTCAGATGGAAATGACTGGAGATGAGTGGGAAAACAAGCACTGATGATACCCCAGGTAACCCCTGACTGTCTACCAACCCTGTTTACAAATGCCTTTTCTTTGTCAGGCACTTATTGTACTAATAATGTACATTTTAAGTCTTGGCTGTCCTAGAAATGAGACTAACACAGGGTAGAAAAAACCCAAATCCTTACCTTCTCCCAGGGTCTTTCCCAGGGTTAGTTTATGTCTGTCTACCATCACATCTTGGAGCTTTTGCTTCAGCTCGTCGCTGATGCCCAGGCTGTTCACTGAAGGGGAAAGAATAAGGAATTTTAATGGTGTTGGAGCTCAAAGCACTTTAATTAAGAACACAGAAAAGAGAGCAAAACAGCCACATCGAACCAAGCTGCTTCTCTCACTTTTCCAAAACCACAATGAACAACACTAAGCCAAATACAAAGTGTTATAAACACTGCCAGACTGAAACAACAATGAAAATAAAACTGTAACTGTACAAAAACAACCATGTCTACTTGTAAAACTCACAAAAAAGGGTCATTAAATCTTTTCAGTTTTCATCAGTTTGTTAATGAAAACAATTGTAAGTGTTTCTTCCATTACATGGTTGAGTGAGTTCAAATAATAACTATTTGAAGTCTATTGTTAGGTAGAAAGCCCTGTTAGACATACTTCTTTACCATTGCTCTAAATGTCTGTTATTATAGTAGAACTAAGTCATCAATAAGTAAACCCTGAACTGAAAATAACTGATAGAAAATAACAATAATAATAATAAATAAACAACAAAAAAACGACATAATATCTGACATCCTGCCTCTGCAGGGACCCGGTCGGGTTGGAAAGATGAGGCCGGAGGGCTTAAACTGGTTTAAATGTTCCCTTCAATAGTCCCTCCGCAGCTGGCTGTCACTGAGCTGTGGTGGTGAGCAGCCTGCGCTACAGACGCTCGCTCTGTTTTCACATCTGGGCCAGAATGTGACAAAGCAACAGCGTGCTCAGAGATCGCCTCCCAGCTGCTGCTACACTATCAATCTGCAACGTGTTGGACAAGAATTTACTCTGTCTACAAGCATGTCGCAACACATGTTGCCGTGACCGGCTATTAGCCGATGCATGTAATAACCAGCGCCCCGGGGTTTGATTTTGTCCTGAGAACCGGACAACATTTCCTTTCAATATCATCAGCGTAAATCCTGCCCGAATCCCTCCAATCTGACCCCTCCTTTATTCCCAGTGCTTTCCAGCATTCACTCAAGAGTACACATTATCTCCACATCTCTTTCTCTTTGCTCCTCTCATCTTACTCTGTGAATAGTTTTTTTTTTTTTTTTTTTCCTGCAGTTTTGACTTTCCTCCGCCCTCTTTGTGGATGTGGCAAGCTGAGACTTGTGCATGAGGACTACACAAATATTGTGTGTGTACTCCGGGGACAATGTCAGGGCTTGAACATGATCCAGCTGTGTGAAATTTGAGTCTGTGGGTTGTGTTTACAGGTATATATCGCCGTCTGTGATCATGCGGACTCATAGAGGCTGCTGGCAGCACACAAACCACTGCAGAGCACTTCTTTGGATTCCACCAGAGGAAGGTCATCGCTCCACCTGGACGAGACTTCCTCCGACTTCCAACGTACTCCCCGAAGGTGAAATGACCTCCTCGCTGCAGTCAGAGCAGTTCAGTAACTCCTCATCTGTTGTTACCTTCTGCTTAAATTTTAAATCAAGTCACTGGCGTGACATTAACCTCTCCAGGTTTCACCTTCATTTGCTCTGTCTGACAAGTCCGATTTCATTTTGCCGTTCACACCTGATTGCACAGGGCATAACTTCATCAATGGATTTCCAGCACATCTAATCAATGCGATTTTAAAACGATAGCGCAATATAATATAAGGGGCACAGTGTTGCCGTGGAGTACGTCAGCTGACTGAACACTCCAGGGCTGTTATCACAGCTGCGGGGAATGAATTAACCCATAGCTGTTTGTGTTCCTCCCTTTGATCGAGCGCACAAACTGAGGATGTGATTCCTGTATTGAAATGTGGAGAAAAGAGCTGTTATTGTGTCCCACGAGAGGCAACGATTTCCTTCCAATGAACTGCTGGATCTTTGCCCGAAACACGACAGGAGATGCTGTTATGCTATTTTTAAGAGGCAAGTTTGAGCACGCTCATAACAGCATCTCTTCCTGTCGCTGAGGCTATAAAACTATAAAGTGTCAGCTTTCTGACAAACAGGTCGGGGCAGAGAGGAACTCACATGTTGCCTCTGTAGTCCTGCGGCTGTAGGTGCGGCGAGCGCGGTACCGGACCACCAGTTCTCCACTCTCCATCATGGGTTCAAACGCCTCTCTGTCAATAAATACATCATAGAAAACGCAGGGAGAAGTCAGTCCAGCAAATGTCTTTACACAGCATGGCCAATACATAAGTAATTCATCAAATGACTACTAGTCTTTCAAAACAAATTTCTTCTGCTTCATCCAAATGAGTCAAAATAAATGCAAAAATGAGGCAACTCTCTCAAGGAGCAGAAAAAACAAACTTTTTGGTTTGGCACAGCTAATCGAGTCCCTCCCTTCCACCCACGAGGAGGACTAACAGCCTACGCACCCAAAGCGAGTCTCCTTGCGCCGCAGTTTGGCCACGTAAACAGCCATGAGCACAGCTATGGACACGGCGCCGGCAATGGCCATCACCACATACCACCAGTGCCAGGAAAAGGCAGGGGGCGACGACGGACCTGAGGAAAGGGGTGGCGACAGACACAGATGAGAGTGAAGTCACGGAGGTCCTGTGTTGCTGGACGGAGAAGTTACAGTAGGATTTTAGTGACACTAACGGGGAGTAAATAAATTGCTTTTGGCAGCAGTAACATCAGTCTTTGAGCTAATTCCACGACTTCTTCTCCTACTAAAGTATACACTACTTTTTCAAACTCTAAAAACATTGAATTTTACTCCCAGTCCCCCCCCCCCCCCCCCCCCCAAATCTACTGCCGAACACTAACAACCTCCACCCACTGTTTTTTTACTTCTCACATTCATACTCATCCTCCCTCCCAATGCTCCCTGCCTCCTTTTCCCTTTTCATTTGCCCTTCTTGCTGTTTGAATTGTCTGTCTGGCTCTAATAGACAAAGCAAACAGAGATACTACACTGTTCCTGCCTGTTATAAATATTTATGATGCGTCTCCCCATTCAAACACCCTCTCCCCTCCCCAAACCCTTCTTCCCCTTTCCCGTCTCTCTGAGATCCTCAATTCTCTTTTTTCTCTTCCTTCTTTTTTTTTTTTTTTTTATACCAAAATACACAGGAAGGAACTGACATGAGCAAACACGGTGACAGCGAATCAGAAAGAGAAGTGCAGCAGTGAAAAAAACACCATGAGCTCACTTCCATTATCACTGTTATTTGGTGCCGCTCTGAGAGGTCACTGAGGAGTGTGTTTGTACGTTTTCGTGAGTGAAGTCGGTTATTACTCACCTCTAAATTCACCCATTTCTGTGGATGTAAAAAAACAAACAGAACTTATGTCAATATTTTGACTTCCAGCAGAAAAACATCCTCCTTTTCTTTGTAAAAGCTAAAAACAGCTGAAACAACACGTGATATCTTGTAAAACATGATTGTGTCAATCAACATAAGTTGTGAGCCAAAGACCATTTCAAATAAGATCATATCAAATATATTTTAGCATCATTCTTGTGTCTAGAAGGTATTTTTTTAAATTGAAACATCAAACAATATGATTTTTTTTAATGTATTATTTCAGTAGAATATATTAGTAATTTTGACAGTTCTGACTCACCAGCAGGAGTAAGTGTCAAAGTCTGTGTGAGGGTCCAGGGTCCTTGACCCGCCCCTGTAAAGGCACACACTCGAAAAGACACATTGGACAGGGGAACAGACAGATTGATTGACAGCTCAGTGTCCAATCCAGTATCCACAATAAACTGTCAACAAAAGAAAAGAGAGGGACTGTCAGTATCAAGTTCAATTGATATTTTCTCAGTCAGAGTCTGTCGATTTGATGAAAAGGTTCAGAAAACATCAGAGCTTTGTTGTGTTTTCGTGTGTGTGTGTGTGTGTGTGTGTGTGTGTGTGTGTGTGTGTGTGTGTGTGTGTGTGTGTGTGTGTGTGTGTGTGTCTCCCTGACTGACCTGCGGTGCAGCAGGTGTGCTGTACTCCACCATGTAGCCCTGCAGTTCTCCATTCAGCCTCCCCGGAGGCTCCTCCCACGTCATCAGCACCTCCGTCCCATTGAGCGCCGCGGTCACGTTAACAGGAGGGTTCTCTGGCACTGAAACACAAAACACAACAGAGCTTAAAAGAATTCCACTTTTCACACAGCTATAGTTGTATTTGTTACCGAGTAGATGTAAGGTTAGCGAAGCATCCAGTGCAGGGTATGAATGAGGAGCCGGCGGTGCTGTGACTGGGCTCAGAGACCGGGGGCCAGTGGGCTGAGGGTTAGCCAGGCATGTGTTGTTTTGACAGCCTTGAGCCTCTGGGGTGTGGATAACTACAACAGCTGGATGGAGAAGATGTCAGATAATCTGGAGGATTCGGTTTTACTGGGACAAAAAGGCATCCGAGGGCACCACAGACTGGGGTGATTAGTCGAGTTCAGAAGCTGGTGTGATCCCTCTGGGTCAGCGTGGCGGGACAAAGTCAGATGGACACTTTCTGAGGCCTGTGTCGGCCTCCTTCATGCCCCCCCCCCTTTCTTTCTGGTCTTCACTGTTTTTACTTTACTCTCTCTCTCTCTCTCATTGACTTTTCTTTTCTGGCTTTCTGGAGCAGAGAGTGAAAAAGGCTGCTGGCAGCCAAAATACCCAGAGGAGAGAAAACTTAGCTGAATGACATGCGAGGAATAGTGCGAGGAATTTGTTTTTGTGTGTGTGTGTGTGTGTGTGTGTGTGTGTGTGTGTGTGTGTGTGTGTGTGTGTGTGTGTGTGTGTGTGTGTGTGTGTGTGTGTGTGTGTGTGTGTGTGTGTGTGTGTGTGTGTGTGTGACAGAAATCCAAGAAACCTTTTCACAAGTAGAGGACAGAGCTGTTTTCCTTTGTTGGGTCGAGGCTCTCTTTGTCTTTGCTTCTCGCACTCTGCAGGCTTTCAAAGTCACACAAACTAGCTGGACACACACACACACACACACACACACACACACACACACACACACACACACACACACACACACACACACACACACACACACACACACACTAACACACATGCATAAGCTAAGTCACTCTGAGTTTGAGAAACATGGCCCAGCCTATGGATGATGTTATCAGGAAGTGTTTGGCGGGTGATTGTTTCCACATGTGATCCTTGTTCTGCCTGCCAGCGGCAACAAAAACAACCTCGAAGTCAAGTTCATTCCAGCAGAGCGGCTCCACCTATGCTCCATCGTTTGTCGGCCTCTCTCTTTCTCCACCTCGTTGCTGCCTACCCACTCTCTTTTTCTCTCCTTCCCCTCCCCATCCTTCTCTCTTTCCCTGTCTCCCATCCAACATGATTCCATCTCCTACTTTCCAAGTTTTTTTTTTCCCCTCGCTGCCCTCTGCCTCTCCTTTTTTTTTCCAAGGACCTTCGAGTTTAAGAAAACAGGGATGTTAACTGTTGGCGTAAAACTTTGGCAGGGAAAACGCTCTTTTTCACATGAAAAAAAACCTGCTAATTACAAGATTTCGAAAGTAAAAAAAAAAATGAAAATGAGATGTGGGCCGGTGTTGTTTTCTGAAATCCAGAAACTATAATAAAAATGCCTCACGTTGTTCCTTTGCCCTCTGCATGAAATCAGTCCCGGCTTAGCAAGAGGCTGATAAAAACAAACATTTGAACCACAATTAGTTCACAACAGCAGAGGTTAACATCTGCATCGATGGCCGACTACTGTTTCACATCCTGTTGGGTGCTGCTGTTGAAAAACAAGCGTCAAATAACCAAACTTTGAAGAAGTCAAGCATAAGTTGGAGGCAGGGATGTGACTTTTTTTTTCCCTTCATGTAGGCTTTATGTCATCCTCTCAGTCTGGTGCCGTGCGGGTCAACACGTGTGTGGAAAAGAGTCATCCTAAAGCCCGGAGCAGACTTAAAACCCTGGGATCTGCAGTCTGTTCCCCGTAAATAAAAACAAACTCAGCACCACGCAGGAAACATGTTTTTCAGATCACTCGCAGCCCCAATGTTCGTGTCATCAAAAATGTCACAACTTTTAAGGGTATTCAGCTCCTTTTCCTTTTTTATAGCGGAACAGACTGTTGTCGGTGTTGGAAATCAAGTCGTTTAATGCTTGACGTTGCATTTTTGTTGGCAATAGAATTAAACAGGATTAAGTGTGTGTGTGTGTGTGTGTGTGTGTGTGTGTGTGTGTGTGTGTGTGTGTGTGTGTGTGTGTGTGTGTGTGTGTGTGTGTGTGTGTGTGTGTGTGTGTGTGTGTGTCGTGCTACTTCATCACGACTCACTTCTATCAGAATAGTAAATTTGGTCATCCCCTGATTAATTATTATGTCTCTTTGGTGCAGACAAGTGATGCAGCCAGTGTGTACAGAGGGAATCAGGATTTACCTTTTCAGTGTTTCAGTGGCTAATTATTTTTGTTCAATCATTTTTTTTTTTTTTTTTTTTTTTTTTTTTTTAAAGATGCCTCTGCAGTTATTTTAGGGAGCAAAAGTAAAATGCCATCACAGCAGGGCGATGTAAAGCACAATCACATTGCTGCTTTAGGATTAGGAGGGTGACACAGGTCATCTGACTTCCTCTCCCACTGCCCCCACCACCCCACCCCTCCCCATTTCTGTTCTCTCCTCCAGGGAAAATAGTGAGCTTTGGGAAAATAGCAAAATGAGTGTTTTCTCAAAGCGCCCCCTTCTCCAGTTTCTCGGCTCTTCCATCCATTCCTTCCCCACTCCCACCATCAACCCAACAGTTTTTTCCCACAGTGCCTAGCTGTGTGTTCTGGAGAGAGAAACCAAAGGTCATCTGAGGTTAAAAAAAAAAAAAAAAAAAAAAAAAAAAAAATGGGGGGGGGAGAGATAAGAATAAAAAGAAAAGAGTGACGCTGAAAATCAGGATTTAAAAAAACTTGTTGGGCTTGTTTGGGGATGCTGTAAATAACTTCCTCATCAAAGAGTCGTGCAAGAAAACAAGTACAAGTTGGCCGAGTATACTTGGCAGAAATGAATGGTGGATATGGAGGAGCAGCAAATGGGGACGTCTTCACCAGGATGACATGTCTGCACAATTTAATCAATAGAAAGAAAGCAGAGAGATACTCAAAGACACTATTGTCTCAGTCTTCAGCTCTGAATCCACAGAGAGAAATATGGAAAATATGGCTGAGCTGTGAGAACTCCACCTCTCTTCTTCACTCTCTTACTCCCTTTAACCTTCACTGCCTCCTGAACTGTCTTTGACCGCAAGATGAATCTTATCCTCGTTTTTTTTTTTCCATCCTATACCTCATTAGGACAAGTGCAGAGAGATCTGCTGGAGCAAGAACCGAACACTATTGTTTCAAAGGAAATGATATAATTTCAGAGTTTTTAATTTATAGTGAAACGCAGATTCTTCTCAAAAATAAAGAACTGACACTTGAACATCCTGAGGGCTACTTCTCTCTTTTTGTTCTGAGAAATGCTATGTTGAAGTGTTTTCAGATTATAAACAGCTTCCATTGTGGAAATCCCCGATCATATCTCTCCTCTCCTCTACACTATTTCCATTCCTATTTATCCAGGGATTGCGACAGCATGAGCTGGCATGGAAAATCCCACCTCAGTTTAAACTCAAACACACGGCAGCCGAGCATTACAGTTTGGACAGAGCGCTGCGATCCTAACTGAAGCCTTTCAGGAGAGTTTAACATCCGCCCTCCCTTTGCCCGTCTCCACCTCCTCTGAACCTTCAATACCAGTCAGCCGTCTACCTCAAGAGTTTACATTTGAAACTGGTTTCACAGTGACTCGCATCTGGTATCCTTCATAAACAGACTCAGTTAAAGGGGCACAGAAAGGAATATTATGTCTAATGGTGCACTGTAACTTGAGTCCCTCGCTCCTCGTTATCATGCAGTTTGTTCAGTCTTGACTCACTTAGAATCGAGCTGAAAAGCAGAAAACAGACTTAGATCTGCAGTAAATTAAATGTGTGCTGGGGCAAAAAGCCTCTGGGAGCTTATGACAGCTGGACAAGACAGACAGAAAACAGTCGAACTGACAGCTCGAGGCATAAGAAAGCAGTAGAACACGGTTGCTGTACATTTCCCTCTGCCTGAACAGAAAATACAAGAGCTAATATCAGATTTGTAGACTTGACACAGGATGCAGTTGATTCACGATTTGTACCTTGCAAAATCCTAACACAACAAAAAAAGCCATGATCTTTAAAACTTCATTTTTAGGCCCATTATTAAGAGTTTTAAAATGCAAGTTTTAAAATGCTGCATGATTCTTTCAGCATCCAGGCAGCTTTAATTTGCCTATGAAGCCTTGTAACTTGATTTGCTTCCGCTATTTGAGCCCGTAATCGTTGGTATATTTCGCACTAACAAAATCAATTCTATTGGTACAAACTGGGTATGTAGGTGAAAATGTGCAATAACAAATCATGTAAAAATAATCCTTGGTACTGAGCAAAATACCCTCAAATGCAACTCAGTGGTAGCTGCTAGTTTCTGTGTAGCTTCTGTCGCGGACTGGTCACAGTGCACAGCAGGAAAATGAGAGGAGACTCGCTCGGACTTAGAGCTCAATCAGTAGCAAGATAACACAGCGTTGACCTTGACGCACTTCTAAGGAAGTGATACCACACACACAAAAGCAAACATCTCTGGAAGACTCACCTCCTTCTTTGGTGCGTAGCGCCACCCAGGGCGACCAGTCAGATGGGCCCTGGCTGCTGTGACAGGCCACCCTGACAGCATAGAGGCTGTGAGGCTCCAGGTCCCCGATGAGGTGGCTGGTTGGCGGGATGTTCACATTCTGGTTGTGGATCATCTTATCTGGGCCGACGGTGAAGGACTCTCCTGAATGTTTGGCCTGGAATATTGAGATAACAGGTTTTTAGTTTAACACGGCATTTAGTTTGTGCGGTCGCGTGTGGCGATTACGTGTGTTTGGCACAAACAGGAACAGGAAGCGTTCGTTTCAGTCCAAACAGAACTGACGACAAAGTTTTGGGTAATCCTGGTCAATAGAGGAACTGATGGATCATTTTAAACATGTTAATAGTTTTGAGTAAAGTCAAAGAAAACGTGCAGAACAAATACAATTTTTTTTGCAACAAGTGACTAAATTCAAAGGGACTTTGTATACAATACAAGGTAACTGTTATTAACAGTATTATTAAGTTATATTAATAATAAACTACACATAAAAAAACAATTAAAATAATATCAGTGAATGTTTGTAACAATTATAAATGTGGACTGTAGTTGGCCTGCAGGAGTATTTTTTTTTAATGATTATATATATATATATATATATATTCTGCATCCACAGAAACTTACAGTATCATGTATGAGATATTATGGAAGAAAAGATAAAAGGCAGAAGTGTAATGTTGCTGCTGGTGGTGTGGGGGGAGGAGGGGAGGAGGGGGGAGGAGAGCGGGAGGAGGTGGGTGTCATTAACTGTAATTTCCAAAAATGGTGTAAAATCTGTGCCAGGACTCTTTTGAACGTGACCCAGGCTCAAGGTGCACTGAAAGCAGAACTCATTAACCAACAATCACAGGCAGAAACCTGCTGTCTCTGCAAAGTCTGTGTGGTAAACACATTTAAAGAGGAACACAAAACAGCAAAAATCCTTCATTGCAGCACTCTTAAAAACCACATTAAAGTTGCTGGTGTCGGGCCTTTCTTCTGCTGCATTGCTCATTATGAAGCAGCTCCTGCAGGCTACTTGCTGCACTTCAGCAGGGTGGGCTGGGATGTGTGTGTGTGTGTGTGGGGGGGGGGGGGGAGAAGGTTATATAGAGTTGAAAATGTATAAATAATTGTCCTAAAGACTGAGCCGCCACACAAAGAGATAAGGTGTGTGTGTGTGTGTGTGTGTGTGTGTGTGTGTGTGTGTGTGTGTGTGTGTGTGTGTGTGTGTGTGTGTGTGTGTGTGTGTGTGTGTGTGTGTGTGTGTGTGTGTGTGTGTGTGTGTGTGTGTGTGTGTGTGTGTGTGTGTGAGCAGGTGCTGGTAAGACTTGCTTTTCCAGTGATTTTAAGTATCAAGGAGCCCAGTGAGGGATATGTTTTTTTTTTCCTTATGGCCTGATCCCGAGAACTGCTGTCATCCTGTTGTATGAGTGAGCAGTGCATGAATGTGTGTTTGTGAGAGTGAAAAAGAGTCCGCCGTAACTCAATGAATCACCGTCCAGCCAGCAAAACAAGTGTGTTTAATCTAATAGCACGACTCAGCCCTGAGTCACACCTCAGCCTGCATTCCCCTTCTATGGCTCAGACCCACAAGATCTGCTGTCACTGCCTTTTCCTGTTTTCTTTCACTCACTCTCGTTGTATTTCTCCCTTTTGTTCTTTATTGTTCTGTCTTCCTCCATCTCTCCTTTACGCTTTCTATTTCTGGAGCACAGTAATATCTTTCTGCTCTCTGCACCATAGCTTTTTTTTTTTTTTTTTTCCATGTTTCGCTTCACGACACAATGATCCGTTAAATTCAGATTTTTGCCCCGTTCTGCTGAAGCAGGCCCCTCGTCTTGTGAGGGTGAGGGAGGGCGGAGGGGAGGCGGCAAGAGCAACAAGAGGTATGAGGGGCAGCATTATTAGAACCAGACGTTTAGGGGTGGTGCTGCACCGCTCGCTTCTCCACCAGAAAATGTTCCTCCTCTCAGCTATGAGCCGTAATGGCCACAAAGCAGGAGAGTGGCAAAGAGACACTGACACAGAGAGAGAGAGAAAACGAGAGAGAGAGAGGGAGTGGTGCGACAGAAGATTAGTCCAAGTTCGAGGCCACTTTCCCAGAGTGAAACCTGATCCACTGGTACATGAATAAAGCAGGGAGGGGTAAACGAAGAGTTACACAAAGAAAAGAAAATCACGCTTGCAAAAGTTAAGGCCGTGGTCCTCAGTCAGTCCTGCAAATAGAGGCTGAATGATGTGTTTGTTTTACATGCAGGTCAAACAGTTGCAGTGATTTTTTTTTTTTTTCCAGGCTGGTTGTGGTGTCCTCCTGTCACATCTATCTCGAGTTGTCTCACCTGAACAGTGCAGCGCATTATCGGGTAGTCGCCTCCAAAACCAGGCTGCCACGATACACGTAGAGCGGTCTGAGTGATCTCCACGGCTCTCAGGTTGTGAGGCTGCAACGGGAGAACTGAAGACGCAACGAGAGGGAGAATAAACAACAACGACTGCAACAGCACGGGAGTTTGCGAAAAAGCATATCGAGATGAAGCGAGGAGGGCTGGTGTGTTCGCGGTGCCACGGTGTGACACCTACCGGTGATGGTACCGGATCCAGAGGTGGCCACTCCTTTGTGGTTATGGGCCTCACAAGAGAAGGTGCTGGTTCTGTTCAGACCTGGAAGGAAACAACATGAAACACAACATGTGTGAAGCGGAAGAAATGTCAGGTCTTTTGAAACCAAATAATGCTTGCTCAGCATGCCGAGCTGGACGTAATGTTAAAGTGAGAAACACCGCGAAACGAGAGTGAGAAGACTGTGAGCGTGTTAGTTTCCATCGAATCACATGACCTGCCTGTCAACAGTGTTGTGATTTGTTTGTATGTGCGTTTTTGAAAGTGTAATAGTTGTAGATCCAACGCAGGCTTTTAGAATCTTATTTTTCATTTACCAACAGATGAGTAATAAAATTCATCTGCCAAAAATAATGAATTCCCAACTCATGCTGATTGGTGTCAAGCATGTCATCAAAATCAGACGAGCACCTCTTGGGCCTTTTAAAGGTTTTGTTTTCACTGTAATATTTCAGCGACATCACGTCTGAAAGCTTCACATCTTGTTCAAATCCCTCTGTGTGAGCCAGACTTACAGACTAACATGTGTCACTTTACAATGTCGTAATATGGTGCCAACATGTACGGTTCCTTCAGGTTTTGTCAAAATGAGGCCAATGATAGACAGTTGTGTGAATTTGGTTTAGCTGTTGTCAAGATTTTAGTTTTAATCAAACTGCATGTTGTCTTGTTTGTCGTGTAAAATAAAACCTTTTTTTTTTGAGAATGATCAATGTCTGATTGCGCAGTAAATACTGATTTGATGATTTGCAGGTCAAAGGACATCTAAGTTGGACTAAATTTCATTGAAATACCAATATTTTGCAAGCGTCTCTGGTTACGTATGATTGCTGTTTCAAAAGTATTTCATTTATATTTTCTCGCAGGTCAGTTGGATTTTCTTTACTCTGTTATAAATAGTAAATTAAATAGTTTTCCACCTGTCGGTTAAAAACTTTTTACCCTGAGTCTAACCACCATTTGACCAAAACATCAGTTTTATACAATATCTCTAACCTAAAATGCTGAGAGTTGAAATAAAAAAAAATTAAAAAATTCTGCAATGTAGTTTTGAGAACAAAGATGGTGATCGTGCCGAGGTCTAGGTGCAAAAAAGGCCGAGCGGCTGCCTTCAACGGGACGGGGCTCCTCTGAAGGGGGCAAAACACTGTGACACAAGCTGACATTCAACAGAGAATGAGTCCTCTCACTAAGTGACTCACAGCGTGCTCACACACTCGAAACATTCCACAACACAACACACACACACACACACACACACACTGAAACATGTGACATTCAAGTTTTACCACAGTTATCTAACATCCCAACACTGTCAATCAGCCACACACGGAGGCTCGCACAGAATCACACAGTGTGCTGTCCTGCGCCGACGGCACCATGCCTCCATTGTGTTGCGGCCGCAAAAAGAACGGCGCGGTCCTCGTCGGGTGAAACGAGGGGTTGTGAGAGAGGAGGAAGACGAGGGGAGGGTGAGGATGACCGAGAGCTGTGAGGGCGAACGAACTGCTCGTCAGGCCACCTCGAGATTGCGCCACTTGCTCCTCTGTCTCCTTCCCCCCCCCCCCCCCCCCCCCGGGCCCCCGCCCGTAGTCAGCAAACCGCAAAACAACATCCTTCTCCATGTGAAAACGTCATAAGTGGTCACTCGGTAGAAGCTCATGATCTTCACGGTGTTGACCGACAGTGGTGACGTCAGCCGGAGACCACGGAGCTCGGTCCCGGTGCTTCCTTCCCTCCGCTGAGTTTACATACTCCAGCGAGGTTGGAGTTAATGATGATTTTAATTATCATAAACTAATCTAATCGTGTCCTTGATTGATTTAATATTTAGTGCATTTAAAATAGTAAAAATTCCAAGTGGTTCAGCGTGTTAGTTTTGTGTCACTTTGCAAAGATATAAAGTGGAGTATTAAATCCTCAATCTGAGAAGCTGGAAGCATGACGAGGTTCACATCTTTGTTTGATCAGTGGCTTTAAAGTTTCAGTGAAACTGTGACACTGAAGGTAAAAGTGCTGACTTTTAACAAAACAGTGACAGATTTTTATTTTGTTTTGTTGCAAAAGCAAAAAGCTTGTTATATGTAAGGGGGCCGTGTCGCCCTTGTTTCTAGATGGTTGGAATGTGTTTAATGCCATTTCTCTTCGTGGGCTTCTCGACAGATTATTTGTGTTTGTGCTGGTTTGGACCGGCGGTCCGGCACAGCAGCTGTCCATTCCAGAGATGTGAGTGCAGGTTACCGTCAAACGGGTCCTGGTCAATACCCGGCAGGCTGTTCCGATGAGTCAAACCTGGTCTGTCTGTTGAACATTGATGCCTACTCCTCCCTTCTTCCGTCTGACTCAGCTCTCCCCTCCTCCTTCCCCCCCCTCACCCCGACCACTGGACTTAACACGAGCCAGCTATCTGGCAGGCAGCTGCGGTTTGCATTCAAGCAGCAACAGAACCCTCCTCCTTTCGCTCTGTCTTTCTTTTATCTCTGTGGGTCCTCTGCACATTAATTTTCCATCTCCCAATTGTCCTTCTTGTGCTTGCTGCTCTGCTTTCACTGACACAACCGCAAAGCACGTCCTCAATGGATCCACTGGCACGGTGCCAGCCAGGCTCTCTTAGGGGAGGGCGGTTATTGGGCGGTTTTGTTTAAGTAATGGAAGGGCTAAATTGGAAGTCTTTGAAACACAGAGGATGGTTACTGTACAGTGTTTAGAGCAGGTCGTTATAATCAGTCTCAATAGATTGAAACCAGTGATTTTGAAATTGTCTAGTTTCTTTGCTACAGGGGGCCACAAGCCACCTCGCCCAATGATTAATAACTTGATTAATCTATGAATTAATCAGCTGAAATCAGCACTGATTAACACTGATTAATCATTCAACTCTTTATTCAAGCTAAAGTCTCACGTTTTCTGGTTCTAGTTTTTAACGTGAGGATTTACTGTTTTTTAAGGATTTATTCAAATGCAAACTCAACACATTTGGACTGTTGTGTGGAAACAATTTCAACACTTTTTTTCAGAGTATTTTTTACATTTTACGGACTGAACAATCAAGAATTTCTGCCCCACGCTGACTAATTGCGACTGATCGTGGGGCTGTATCGGTACAAAGTGACAGCCCTGGAGGAGTGAACCGATGCAATGAGTCTGACTAAGCTGTGTACATGTGGCGTTGAGTGCTTGGGTAATAGAGAGAGATAGATGATACCTGTGATGTTGAGCGTGGAGGGTGACAGGGCCACGCTGTCCGCCAGGGAGTTGAGAGGAGCGCCATCCTGCAGCCAGATGACCCTGACCGGCTCCGGAGGTCCGTGGGCTACGCAGCTCAGGCTCAAGGAGACATTGGCCACTACAGACATGTGCTGGGGCTCCACAGAGAAATGAGGAAGGCCTGGGGAAAGATTTAGCTGAGTCAGGGTCTTTGCTCTTCTGACAATCCAAATATTGTAACCCTCAGAGGAAACCTGCTTATTACTGTAGCCGGAGGTGCAAAAGGTGAACTCACCTTCCAGCTGGATGTTTCCCTCCTCGGACAAAATCTGGTGGCTTTCCGAAAGAACAGTACATTTATAGGAGCCCATGTCAGGGAGCTGGACCTTCTCAATCCTGTCAAGGGTATAAAGGGAAATGATTACAATGGTTTCACATGGATCAAGACATGACAAATCAAACTGATGAAACGAAGAGACAGAAAGTTGCACAGACCCTGATCACTTTACTTCAAAATTCGGCCATCGAGAGTTAAATGCACTAAACTACAGCAGGAGAGACACATGGGATTTTCTTGGATTATATAATTTCTTTCAGACCTATTTTCAAAGTAATGTACCGTGGCTGGAATTCAACATGTTTCCATATTTTAGGAACAAAACTGGTTCAGCTAGGGTGCATGATAAAGTGAAGAAACAGGAATCAGAAGATCACAGATGCATGAGTGACATTTTAGGCCAGTTGCGGTTGCCTCAATAGATTATCCTTAAATCTTGCAACTGGCAAGTGCGGCAGGTGACTCCTGCTTCCTACCTGAGCGTACTCATGATCGTCCAACTGTTGCTGCCAGTGTGAACTTGGAACTGGTTGGTGTCTGCATACAGAAGTGGAACGCTATCTCTCAGCCAGACCACATCAGGGGGGTCCTCTTCTTCACCTCCGGTACCCTTCAGGGCGCAGTGCATCGTAACAGGTTTACCCAGTGAAGAGATGACAGTAGTGGGACTTCGTTCAAACTCCAAATCTTTGATTGAGAGAGGGAAGAAGCGCAAAAAGGCCATTTGTTTTTTTTTCATGATTTAAAATGGTAAGTTTCTGCACAGTCCAACCAGCCTAAACCGTGTCTTCAAACAACACGATTTCCAGCTGTTATCTTATTTGAACAGGCTATTCTGCTGGATTCACAGCATACATCTGTAGACAATAATAAGGTTGGACTTTAACATAAGAAATCCAGAACACCTTTAAGTGGTTCAAGTCACAAAAACATTTTGAACTTTCGATAACAAACTACAAAAACTAATAATAGGCCTACTTTAGTCTGTTTCAAAAAAACATCCAGTTATTACAGCCTAAAAAATACTTAACAGACATCCAACCACTTGAAGGTAGCTACCATTAACTAAGTAGTCAATCATTTTACAAGTTCTTTTAATTTGTTATGATAAATTACAAATTGGCAAAACTGGATTTGCAAAACTCAGAAATCCAGCAAAAGTGAACATTTTACAAGCTGAAATCAGAAAATGTTGATTTAATGAATGATTGACTTCAACGATAACCTTGTTATTGATTTAGTTATTGATCAACTGATCTTTTGACCACCAAAATGTTCATGTGGTTGTGTGGTGCCTGTTAAATGTTAGATTCATGCTGTACAGGCGGATATGAGGAAACCAGGTGAATCCAAAGTTTATCCACCAGGCTTTTTGAATGAGTCCGGTTATCTTCCTCACTGATAGCGAAGCTGACCTGAAGAGGACAACTCTTATAGACGGGACAAAGGCTTCTTGTTCGACGACGGCCGCTCCTGCTGCTCAGCGCCGGAAAACAGAGAGCTCAACACAAACTAAACATAATCATAATCAGTTCTGTTCCTCTCATGCAAAGACGATAGGCCTGCAGCTCATCTGCCAAGACGTCTGTTCAACATCCCAAATAAACATTGAACACAGTGTCATCATAAATATGATCAATATAAACTTCACTTGGCTGCTTCTGTTTCTCACTGTTATGGTATTCAACAGAAATGTGAGGCGTTGCTGCGTACAAATGGCGGGCACAGATCTCTTCTGTAGGAATCTTTTTCTTTAAAAAAGGCAAAGTATCCACAGAGCCGACGAAGGAAAGGAGTATAAGCGCTCCTCGTCTTGATAAAATGGATAAAACCTCAAATAATCTGAGGGTGTGAAAACTTTGCTAATAAATCATGCTGTTTCTCACCGAGTTGATGCCTGTACAGATTTTCTCAAGCTTGTCAACCCACCCTCCTAGTCTGTTTCATGGTCAACCTTCGACCTTCGACTCCTTCACGATGACCCCAAAGGATTTCCACTGGAACCCGTCTCGCTCAAACACAAACACCCGTAACTCAGCGAGCTTCTGATTTAAAGAGCACACGTTGGGCAAGACTGATTTTTACTCAAAACATATCGATTATGATGCGCATCTGTACGTGGAAACACAACCCCAAAAAAGAGCTTGTTCTGGGAGAGTGCAATAAATGAAGGGCCCAGCTGAGCCTGTGCTTCACTGCCTCCTTGCCTCTCTTTGGTGTTTAAAAGTCATCGCTCCCTTTATTTTTAAACTTGGCTGAACTCTTTCATGAATCTGCATGACCCTCACTTTGTTGTTTTTTTTCATCAGTGCCACATTGAAAAAAAACCTGCCCTACTTTCTTTCTCTGTATCTTCTTCATACAATAATAATATTAAGACCGTAAGCCCTTTATGAGACTTGTCTGGAGTCTCATAAAGGGGGGAGCAGGCCATGGACAAACTGTCTGTGTGGCCTGTCTCCTTGATTCATTCGTGCTTAACTACTCAATCTCCTCCCTTTTGTCCCCTGAAATTCCCTTTAGGTCCCGCACTTCTTTTTTTCATGATCTCTCTCTCTTTCCACTCTGCTTGTACTCCCACTCACTCTCCATGAAAATGCTCAGATGGTAAATGTCAGTGGACTCGCACATACCAAAAATACCCTCCATAGTCTAACCATTTATCCTCCTCTCACTCCCTCTTTTATCTTTCTGGCTTCACAACAATTCAGCCGCTCCATTCACTGCCCCTTTGCCCCTTTTTTCCTTTTCATGCCATTCTTTGGATTCATTGCCACATTTGGCCACCTCCCCTCTAAACTTTTTCTCCACCACTTTTGCCCCCGTACCCCATCCATCATTTCACTGCTCCAGTCTGAGTCAGACCAGCTCTGACTCACAAACCAAAGCATTCACTGCCCTGAACCCCTCCTCATCCTTCACATCCCCTCACTCTTGGGCCAGAGCCATCTCTACATCCAAGTAGGAATATCAGGAAAATGTCTCCTTTGAAAGCATCAATCTGAGCTTGTAAATCACATCTGGGTCTAGTGATCTGTCCCGCCCGGTCATACATCCACTAAGCAGTAAGGTCCAGCTCCCAGAGAGACAGCGTGACCATAATGGTCAAAACACATGAGCTGACAGGTGGAGGCCGCTGCAGGGACAGTTTCCACACACTGGCTGCAGTAGCTGATACAACAGCCACAGGACTTCTGAAAGATGATCGACAGGGACATGAAATGTTGACTTGTCGACTGGATGTAAAATGACCTGTAAACTTTTCTGAAAGAGTCCAAAGTTTGACTTCCACCATATTCTCTCCCAGCAAGTTTTACTTGAAGCGCCTGCAGGCTACATCTGTCAAATACCACAGTGTTCAGGAAATGCCATGAATGGTGGGAATCCTGTTCTGGATACGTGGTTTGTCTCAGTTCCCAGCAACATTAAAGATGTTCAAGCTGCACCACGATCTAAAAAATATGATCCTTCAACATGTGTTTGTGACGCCAGTCAAGGAAAACACCTGAAAACAAACTCTCATCAGAGCCTCTTACCTCATAATCAGCAGAATGCAAGTTTTAATTTTAAGTAGGTTATTAAAATCAACATGAACTGAGGGAAGCAATAAAAACGAATCTTTTGTATGCTTTCTTTGATCACCTTGCTTAAAAAGGTTGTTGTTTTTTATTAGTGTAATGAATTCCTCCATGTCTGCCAGATGTTGCAGCTGTGGTTGCACTCACAACCCCAGAGCAAATTGATTTAATGAGTTATAGGAGCAGAACGCTGACTGCGCTAATTGCTCATTACGATGTTTTTCCTCGCACCGAAGTTAACAAACAAGAGTGTTGATCACGGTCAGTTCAACCTTACCTGACAGTGTGCCGGCGGTTACTGGCCTCCAAGCCGAAAACATGACGATGAGGATCAAAAACGACCACTTAGACCCGTTCATAGTTTCTCTTAAGAGGAGATCACCTCTGGAAGTGAGCTTCATAAGGAGTGCAGTCATCTTGGAAACATCACCGGACTCCATCACCGCATTTCAGTGGCTCAAACATCCAAAGTTGTGCGCAAAAAAAGTTTAGCTTTGACGTGGCGGATGCTGAAAGTGCGATTATCATCAGATGGGAACAAAGTAAAGCAGATCCCGTCGTTTCAGTTCCCTTTTACGAAGAAAGACTAGGAAAAAAAAAAAAAAAAAAAAAAAAGTCTCAGCGCTGCTCTGGAGTCCTGTAGCTTTTCTCTTTACGCTGTTGTTTTGGTTTATTCCGAAGGGAGTGCTGCTGTTGTGTCCAAACTTTTAGTTACCCAAAAAGCGCACGGAAAAGGCGCTCCAAGACGTCCGAACCCGAAACTATTTCTAGCAACTGAGGGAGTATTTTTAAACCAGTCTTTGCTGCTGTAGGTCGTCCAAAGTCTCCCTCCTGCCCACCGGTTCCCTCAGACTCCCTCAGACATTCCCCTGGCTTTCTTTTCCCTCTCTCCCCCTTCAAACAGGATTCAAATTCCTCAACTCTGTTCTTTCCACCCTCCTCCCCCTCCTCCTCCTCCTCCTTTGCCCCAGACTCTCCCCGTTTCTCAAAGGATGTGAGAACCCCCGCCGCATGCTGATTGTTCTAAAACAATCCCCTATTCGCTTTTTAATTACGCACCGATCCCCAGAAGGTGTAAATAGCTCAGTAAATCAACTGAAACACTAGCAAACGCAGACCTGCGCATTTCCCATGACTGAATCAAAAACATGATTAACATTTTGTCAACACATAATATAAACTTGTCTGAATAAATGAGACAAAATGATTTGAAAACATGCCATTTGCTCAACCTGTCCAGATTATTTAATGTTAATAAACCAACACTTGTGCAAACTTTTGTCCATATTATAATAATTTTATGATCTATTTTTCTGTCTGTGTATTTATTTTCGTAATGTTTAATACTTATGAATATTTTGCATAATATTTTGTATTATGCAAAATAGGTTACATATAAAAAGTTAAATCAATGGACTTCTCACCTTTTTGAAAGGACTAATAACTCCCATTGAATTTCACAATCGCGCCGTAAACTAAATATGTCAGGAGATCAGGTTTGAAATGTTGCAACCTTTATTTAAGCAGGAATATCAAGGTCTCATTGCAGCCCGTCAAGGATGAAAAAATAAGCAAGAGACCAACAATATTTAAAGTTAAGAAATACAATAATATTCAGACTATTCTGTTTACATTTACTCCACATAACCAGGAATATGTCATCCCAATGTCTGGGAATTTGTTTGATGCTAGTTTCAGCCAAAACAGTCTGCAGCATCATCAGCTGTTGTCTAAATAAATGTGTCCATCCCTGATTCCCATCTCAGAGGGACATGTGTTGTTGTAGACTGTGATGTCTGAGCTGTGTGTGTTTGGACTGAGGTTGATGCTGCCTGAGAGAAGGGCCCTCAATCACAGTTCACATACCATTCATGAATAATTGATTTGCTGCATATATCCCTGTTTTTTTCTTTTCTTTTCCCATGAAAACGGTGGGAGGTGCCGCAACTCAGGTTGCGAAGACCTCGGTCCCACTGGCCCTTTAAGAGTGGCTCTGTGGACAGTGTTGTGTTCCCAGGGTCTTTAATGGAGACAGAGAGGGATTGAGAAAGACCCCATTGTATATGCTGTCTTTTCAATGGGAGCTTGAGCAATGGTGCTCTCACTGCTCCCAGAGAGAGAGAGGGAGGCGGGGCGGGAGGGAAGAGGGTCACAGAGGGGGTCCTGTACAAGAAAGAGGGGTGTTCTGCTCAAAAACACAAAGTTTTGGGCCTGGATGGAGCGCATGTTTGGGTTTTGAGGGGGATGGGCATCAGCTCCAGGACTGTGTTTAGGTTCAAGCCACACCGAAAGCCAGCAAACCTGATTCTTAACACCGAGACTTAAAGATTTAGGGATCTTTTTTTTTTTTTTTTTAAATGAAGCTCAAGGGGATTAAGCACATGCTTCCAGGTTGTGAAACACTCCTACCTGCAAAACAGCATACATGGACACCAAAGGAAGACGGCACTGCTTACATCCTCAGATGCCTGCTAAACAAAACAACCTGTTAGTTTGGAGGGAGACCGCGTATTGGCTGCAAGACCTGGGAAACACCTTCCTGCTGCTCTCCCAGCTACCCCGGGGGTGCTGACAATGAGCTACCCTCCTCTTCTTCTTCTTCTTCTTCTTCTTTCTGCAGACGGGACACAGCCAAAGACAAACTGCTTCCCTCAACCTGTTGGGTCGACACATTAAAAGACTACCAAGGACACGTGAGTGCCTGAAGTTGAAGGCGCTTGTGCCCCCTGCTGGTGACAAATGCAAAACACTCACTGCAAGTAAGACAATAGTGGAACACTTTATGTCAGAACTGTACTTCAGGTACCCACACGGGGGTCAACAGAAAACTCAATATACTATGGACCAGTGTCTAGATTCGTAAGGGAGAAGTTGTAAGGAAATAACAGACACAATAATTAACTGGAGGGTAACGTTCAACTGCAATTTGTAATAACTTTAAACAAACAATAAAACGTTAAACTATTTCACTCACATTTTAGGATCAACATATGCAATACTTAGAGCATTTAAAGTAACAATAACTGTTTAGCAGATGGAAAACATAACACTCATGAACTTGTTTTCAATATCACAGGTGATGAAAGAAAATGGTCTTTTCATCATGAATTATTAATTTTTGTAAACATTTACTATGAAATTAATGCGTTTACTTTTTAAAACCATCTGGTGAACATGAATAAGCGTATTACATGCTCACATTCTTTCATTTGAGATCATAGTTTAAATGCACATGTTCAGTAGTTTTAAATAGACATCACATTTTGTCATTAGCACGAGGAGTTCATTCATGAGCTATGAATCATACTTTTTTTCCCTGCAGGGTTATCAATGAAGAATGGTGCTCAGTTAACTACAGCTTAATACGTTGACCAACACAACCGGAAATACAAGTTCACATATTATCAAGGAGAACACGTGCTTTTCGGAGCCAACACCAGCTTCTACAGTTAGCCGCTGTAGCTTAACTTCTCTAAACTCACCAATACGCTACCAAACGAGGTTAAATCCTGGCACACAGGTGCTTGGACAACTCCCTTTCACTTCACACAAACTCTCCCAACAGGTCGACTTTTTGTTCACACGGTTTTTAACTATCCTGTGTTTTGCTGAAGAATTTTGTCTGTTCGTGCCGTCTACAAAAATGTAGCCTGTAAATCACCTGCCCTGTGTTATCCCTTGAGAAGGTGTTTTAAAATGTTTGATATTTTTCTAAACAATTAATTATTAGACTCTCAGTGATATACAGCCCAGATTGCAATTATTTTGACCGTTACACACTTTTCTTTTTTCAGGCGATGTGCTTCAACGTGTTCGGTTTCAAATAGTAAAGTCCCGGCTTAGAGGAAGATGTAGCTCTGTCAACAAGGATCGCTAAAACTGCGAGTGTTTTCAAGAGTAATTGGACACTTGGAGAACTAAATGTTTCTTATGTGTCGTCTTATTAAGCCCAAGGTCAAGTGGCTCAGAGTTGATTAAGAGTTAGGCCAAGGGGGAGGTTGTCTGTCAGGGGTAAAGACGTGACACAAATAATAATATGGCTTTGGGGGAAAAAAAAAAAAAGATTGGAGAGACAGTTGGTCTGCTAAAATTACCAGATGTGAACGGGTCAAGTAGAAAATTGCAAACAAGCCGGTAGGATGAGGAGCACAAGCGTCGTGGATGAACAACAGGGAACACAGAACTAGCAAATACGCAGTAAAGCAGATCCATAATGAGCTCAATCCCTGCTGGAGTCAGACATCCTACTTTATTTTGTACTAATACAGAGTTCAGAAACAGAGCGAATCTCTCTCGTAGGAAAATAACAGTGAACGTAATTGTGATGATGTGGTTCTCTTCCCTCGTTTGGCTTTAATAGCCATATTAACATCTCTGTTTCTGATTTATTGTAAACTATAAACACATGTGAATAAAATCACAGAGTCACTTAAAACAGGCTTTAAACGAATACTTCGGCACGTTACCTATGTCATGTGGCACATTTTACAAAACTTGTATTTGTCTGAAATGTTTTTTGGAGTGCTGTTGGAGAAATCGAGGCAGATAATTGTTCAACCTGGAGTGTCATGTCCGCTGAAGGGTTCTTCAGTAAATCATTGATCACAGCTGGAAGGAGGTTATTTCTGTAGGATGTGACCTCTCAGCAGGGCGAGTGATGAAATGAAAAGAAAGCAATGGGCTCACATTCGTTCTGTTGTTTTACTGGCTCCCTTTATTTTTATATGAGTTTTTATATGCTTATCGATGTGTGTATACGTCAGCCTTTTCGCCTCCGGTGACTGAGTTCAATTTTTCATCCTCCACCTCCTGCTTACTTTAATTTCTGCATCTCTCAGCCCATTTATGAATATGGGATGTCTCTGATTGGCTTGCCGAGATCCCGCCTGTTGCATAATATTTTTCCAACCGTGATAAGCAAATACAAAACAATAAAGCGAGAAGCGATTAATCCCGTGGGGATATATGACATTGGCAAAACAAATTGACATACTGGTGATTGTTGCCTGGATGGTCGCGGGTCTGGACAGATTAAAATCTTGGTTGGGGCTATCCACAGCGGTGCTACAACCGGATTCCAGCTGTGTAAGAATAATAATCCCCGTGTTTTAATCTGCTTGAGCGGGAGGTGATCCAAACTCTGGTTCTGAAGCCATCCAAGGGCATCACGGGTACACTGGGATTTTTTAGGTTTGATAGCAGTTTAATGACAAGCTATTAGGAATCTGACATATGTTGCAGGACTGCAAACAAAGGCTTAATTTGGAGTGTGTGTTTCTGAGAGAAGAGCAGTATGAGAAAGTCCAATGTGACATCTGCTGATGGCTGAAATGAAAATCGCAGGATTTGATTTATCCATCACTGTTATGATTATTGTGGCCTCTTGTCTGCATAAGCTGGAACGTTTCCAATTCAACTCACGCCAGCGTGGGTTTAAGGAAAGGAGGCCTAAATAGTGGGGATTATTCTCTGGCTCTTGCTCGTTCTCTCCCTCACTCTCTTTCACCCTATTTTTCAGCGTCCGATGCTCTGCCTTTCATTTCAGCTCCTGTTGCTGTGATGACCACAGACATGATCACAGCAGGTGTTCATCGAGGCTTCCTCAGGAAATATGGTAGGCCCGCTTGTCTTCCTTCATCCGTGTGTGCAGTTCTCTGTCGTCGTGTAAAGATGTGATGTTTATTTTTCTGTTGGATTTTTGTTTTGCATTATGCTTGTACTCATTCAGTATATTGCAGGTCGGTCAGTGTTATATTTATCATTAAATGTAGGTTAAGTGATGCACGGTTCTCTTAGACACTCTCTCCGTCCACCTGCTGCGTGTTTGACTGCAGTTTGTTCTTGACATTTGAGTTTGCTTCAGTATGCAGGCAGTTGTTTACGTTTTATATTGTTTGAACGTCTAAATAAAAGCAGTTGATGTCGTTATGAAAGGAGAGTTTTGAACATTCAAAACATCCAGAAAAGCCCAAAACCTTTGAAAATCTGCTCCTAAATATTATTGATTACCAGAATTAAAAACCTCAGTCACTCATGACACTTTTACAGATGTGTCTTAAACAAAGATTACAAATCCTTTGGTATTTATTCAGCTAATGTGGCTGTTGACTCACCTACTGAAGAGGAATCGTGTTTCAGATCAGCACTCCAACTCTAAAATGAGCGATGTCATCAGTCCCAGATGTGTTTTTACAGAATGACGAGATGTTGAGTCTCAAAGCCAAGTCATGATTCAGGTTTCCGCCAGTGTTTCATGTCTTTGTGCTGATGTTACATCTGTTTTAAATCTCCCTTGATTTCATTAGTGGCGTCATGGTGGATCAATATTTAATAGCTATTTTAAGTCTTCTCTTTTCTTTTCTCTCTCTTGACTGTGCAGACTAATAAGAGTAAAATACCTGAACAATATATATTGTAAAGTGTAAGCAGCCCTTGCAGGTGGAGGCCATGGTAACAGGCAGTCCATCTAATTCCTCTCTCTCTCTCTCATTTAATCCTCTATGTGGAGGAATAAATCAGATCTTCCCTGTCCATCAACATGTGCTCTCCATTTATTATCGTTATTACACAATGGACAGTTGTGTGGAGCACTTACACTCTAACACCCTCATCTGTGTCCTGTCCTGAAATCTCACAGTATGTTCCCAAAACAAAAGCTCCTCCTTTTTCTGATAGGGGACAGCTTAAATATTTCTTTTGACAGCTAAACAGTAACAGACTTGTATTTGACATTATTGCTTTGTTTTTTTTCCCGCCATGACGACTTGTGGCATGACAGGAGAGATCTTTTGTTTTTAATTGGCAGGTAACTTTCACATTGTAATGCTGCTCTGAACGCTGTTGTCTCACTGCCTGTACTTTTTAATATGGTTTACAACATGCCTTTCTTGAAAGATAAATGTCTTGTCAGACAATGACATTTATAAAGCAACATTTCATTTTTTACAGATTATTTCCTGGCAGAGAAACTCTTCTTGTGCAGTGTAACATTTAATACAGCGGCTATGTTACAAATGCTTTATTGTGAAAATCTGTTTTAATAATTTTCTTTTATCAGTTTTTAATCATTGTTGGACATTTTTGGAGGCTGAAGTGTATAATGTATAATTTCATCATAGTGTGTTTATTCAATTTTATCGATGACTTAATGCTCATTAATGACATCATATTAAATGAAGAACTCTTTTCTTGCAATCTGAATTTTTATATTTGTTTTTTCAGTACATAGAAAGTTCAACCTTAAACAAAATAGATCACCACAAAGTGAACATTTCAAAATTTAATCTGTTTGTATTCACTTACTTCATTTGGAACTATAAAGATTAGTTATTGTAATTATTATAATAGAACAGATGGTCAAACATGGTTCATATTTAGTGTGATGGACAGATCTGGATCTCTCCAACATGCCACTGTTTTGTTTTTGTTTTTAACAAAAATGAATGAGATCAAATGCATTCAGACTTTTCACAGTTGGCTATTCTCCACGATGCTTTTACTGTTTATCACTCAACTAGAATTGCACCACCTCCAACTCCCTACTTATGTCCCTTTCTGCTGCGTTGCCTATTTTCCTCCTCTGCAGGGGGCTTCATGTTTAAGCAGTGGAAGGAGAAGTACCTTGTGCTGACCATGGAGGGAAGCCTGCTGGTGTGCCGGGATGCAGAGTCCCCTCCGGACCAGGTGGTTGCACTGCAAACCAGCTGTGAGTCAGTCGCAGAGGGACGAGAAATACTTGACCTGCCCAAGTTGCCTCCAGGGGGCAGGAGGGACTGCTGCTTCGCCCTCATCCTGCCGCAGAACAAGTTCCTGCTGCTGCTTACAGACAACCCAGATGACTGCAAGTGGGGCTCTCTCTCTCTCTCTCTCTCTCTGTGTGTCTGTCTCTGGATTTCAAAAGTCCTTTGCCCCACTCATAATCAGATGTTACACACACACACACACACACACACACACACACACACACACACACACACACACACACACACACACACACACACACACACACACACACACACACACACACACACACACACACACACACACACACAGGAATTTAGGTCTCCTTTGTCCTACTTACTATCGGACATGTTTACTGCAGATGGTTATCAGATTATGGCATTGCATCCTCTCCTGTGTTGTTATGTGGATCTATAACAGGGGTGGGCAATTCATTTTCCCAAGGGGCCTCATGAGAAACTGGGACTGTTGTGGAGAGCCAACAGGCTGAACTCAATCCTGCTCAATATTAATTTTATCACTTTATAAAAAGCAGTAAATTGTATGTTTTTTTATTAGCTGCTACTGGTAGTAGTAGATGTTGCAATTAGTCTATTCAAATGTGGTGCAAGCATTTTAAAAACGTCAACATTATATCACGATCAACATTCACGAAAAAGATTTTGAAAATGAGCATATTTTTGCAGTATTTCAAAGACCAGCATTAAATTAACTAAACAAAAATGTAATAAGTGCTATTGATATTTTGTTTGTCGTGTAATTACCTCATTTGCTGTTTTTCAGTTATTTGTTTTTGTTCAGTGAGAGAAGGGTTGGGTATTTGCGGTTGTTTGTTTGAATCCCAAGAAACTCAAATCTCAGAAAACAAAGTGCAAATAAATTCCTCGGATTTTGTTCCTACCGCCCACTGACAGGTCTCATTTTGCCTCAATTTCAAACACTTGGCAATCAACATACTTTTAGGTAGGTAGGTAGGTAGGTATATACTTTATTAATCCCCGAGGGGAAATTTTTTCGCCACAGCAGCATACATACAGGAGCAATAATAGAAACAATAGAATAAAATAATAATAGAATAGAATAATATAATAGAAAAGCAATAAAATAAAAAATATAAATATAAAATATAAAATGCACAGTACATACAGTATATATACAGTACATTAAATATCTATATATATTATATACAACAAACCAATAAACACAGTCAACATATATATATATATATACATACAGTACAGAATATATATACAACATATACAATAACTTTTTTTTTTAAATTACACACACACACACACACACACACACACACACACACACACACACACACACACACACACACACACACACACACGCTAAAACAGCTCCTAACAATGACCATAATTAAGTCACATCATACAAAACGTTGTTATCCTGACTGGTTTTTACTTTATCTTCCTCAATGTAAATGAATGACAATTATCGGACACAACTTGGTTAATAAGCACTCGATATCTCTTGGGAATCTCAAAATGTCGTACTTTGCTCCAAACCTTGTCTGCCTAATCCACCTGTCTCAGCTGCAGGGTCACCGGTAGGTCAGTGCGTGATTCAGAGGGAGGAGGGGGGGGGGGCTTCGGGCTCTGCTCCAAGACGTTCAGACCACGAGCTCGCATGGTGAGACGTTTAGGGAACATCTGTAAATTGGGGTACTGAACTGGGTTACACATGCATGATGTACACTTATTTACGTGTGATTCCTAATTTACCATTGACCTCACGCGGGCCGGTCAGGGACAGTCAAAGGGCCGGATGTGGCCCGCGGGCCGTAAAATGCCCAGGTCTGATCTACAAGCTTGGATCTGGTTCAAGTAGGATGACATGTCATGTTTTCCTTTCACAGTCTTTGGCTGAAGTTGATCAGGAAAGTGAGAGAGGTGAGTCAGCAGTTTTCTGGTCCTATTGCTGCCACAGCCTCACGCATACAAATCTCTCTAATAATATCTGAAAATGTATGAATGCTTCTTTTTTTTTTTTTTTTTTTTACTTTTCCACAGTTGATCTCTTTGTCTTACTTCTTAGGGTGTCATGTCACCCCTGACCCTTCAGAGACAACGCAGCCTCACTCCCTGCATCACAGACAGAGACCCGCTGCCCGACTCATGCAGTGATAATGACCCTGGCTCCCCCAGGGTTGGTGAGGGCACCCCTCCTTTGTCTCGAGTCACCGAACGGGGAGGCTCCTTCAGGGAGAGAGGCCAAAACCAAGGTCTGCTATCAGGTCATCTGTAATCACTCGACAATAGTAACTCACAAATTGATGCTGCATTATCGGGTAATAGCAGCTTGCATGTTTTCATCAGTTTTTGTTTATAATTTAAATTAAATATTTCAAAGGAAATTGCTTTTTTTGTGAGCGCTTTTGTGTAAAGCAGAGAGTGTACTCAAGTAGCTGGAGAGCCCAAACAGTGAGCAAAAAGAAGCAGAGTTGGGCTTGGTAGCCGGTCGAGGCACATTTCTTCCTGTTAAAGGGAAGTTTTTCCTTCTCACTGCTTGCGTTTTTTCTTCCGTTTAAAGGTAGATTTTTTTCCTCCCAGCCGCTCACGTGGGAATTGTTGAATTGTTGGGTTCTCCAGTATAAAGTTCTGTTGTAAGGAGTACCCTGAAATTACCTGTTGTGTTGTGGATTGGCGTTATATGAATAAAATTGAATTACATTTTTATGTAATGTCATCAAAATATACCTTCGGGCGTTTTATAATGTCTCTAGCAATTCTGTTTGTCTGGGAAGACGTCTGTAAGAGCGTTGAAATGACTGACATCCTTGAAGGCCGGGGGGGAAAAAAAAAAGCTAAAACGTTACCAACATTACTCATTAAAATCATCGTTTGACAACTGGTCAACCGTAAAAAAGTTTTGGTGTATTTGTCAAAACCGTATTCCAGTTAATTGTCCATTTCTTCTCCAGCCAGCGTGCTACGCCGATCCCTGCGTAGTGTCTCCGTGGCGCCACCTCATCGTGTATCTGATTGTCTTCGCCACGGCAACAGCAGCGATGCCCGGGCGGTGAGGGCGGTGTGCTTGCTGATGGGGGGGGCAGCGGCCTCCTCTGCTCTGGGCTACATCAGCACCTGCACCCCCACCTCTCCCCTCGCCACCAGGGCCCCAGAGCTTGCCCACGGAGCAGGCGGCTTCTCCGAGCTCTCCGCGGGAGGATCCTTCCACGCCTGCAGCCAGGACGTCGACTCCTCTCCCTTCGACAGCTTCGACTTTGAAGGAGACTCCGACTTTGACGCATTTGACTGTGGAGGATTTGCTTTTTAGTTGCGACTAGGTAGAGGGAAATGGTTTGAAAAGGCCGTTTATTCTCAAGAGAGTCCCCATTTTTCTATCATATAAGGGCAATGCTTGTTGGGTTCGCTATACATCTAATTTATAAATTAATGAAGGTGTTCTTCCTGGCTTTATGCCCACGATCCTCAGGTAAATCATTCATGATCTTGACTGTCTGTGTTGTATCACTCTTTCCATGCCACAGGACAGCTTGAGGTTAACAGGGTGAGCAGTATGATGCCAGACAGCCACATGGACAATTATCAGGAGATTCTTCTCTCAATCTTAGAATAATTGTGTTTTCCCACTGTTTGTCTTATAATATGTCTTCATTTTATATATATATATTAAAAAAAAAGATGACCTCAGTGAATATTTTCTCCTCATCAACATTCTGTTCATTTTCCCTTTTTCCTTGTTTTCAGATTTCGCCCTCTACTCTCCATTTGCACATACCAGCATTTTAACGTGAAATGCCATTTAAAGATTAACTCTAAATAAATCTTGCTGTCATCCGGACTGCGTGTCCCTCTTTGTGATCCATCTGCTGTTTGTTGGCTGGCAGAGAGCGGCCGTGCAGAAAACAGGCCAAAGTTTGGAGAGGGTCAGGGGGACATGCAGGATATGGTCGTGTGTGCTTATCTGAGATTCTGACAAAAATAATCTCCCGGTTTTACAGCTCATGAGCTAAATGTAGACTTGTGTTGGAGTGTTCACCAGACTGAGCTACAGACTGACCTTTCTTAAAAAATGACTCCATATTTTTGCAAGCAGCTTATTAAAGTTAAAACATCTGTGCTGTTTAATTTCATATATTCATTTTGCTGCTGGTCGGGGTGTTAATAGATGAAAAATGATTTACTCTCAAATCAGAATTTTACTTTGCTTAAGTCCAACATCCTCTGTTTTATTCTAATCACTGGCATCACTCCTGGTTGACATATTCTGAATGTCATGTTGTGTAATGCCTGAAACGTTTGCTGCTCACTATTGGTCATGAGTGCTGGCCAGAACAAACAGCCGAGTCCCCTGGTATCTCCCCCTTCCCTCCTCCCCCCTCAGGTAATTGTATTGTGTGACGTATTTTCCCGCATGTGCTATTTAAGTTCAGTTTGAGGCTAACCGAGTCTGCTTATTTTCAAAGCCAATACATTTTCTGTCTTTGACCCAACGCTGCAGTGTAAAGTGAAGTCAAACCTGCTTGTCAAAATCCTCCCGGGTGTTTTCTCCCACTCGGAGGTCGGATTTTCCCCATTTTCCAGTTGCTAATGAACGCACAAATACTGGTGCCATTTCTGTCAGTATTTGAACATCTTAGTCGTTATGCATAACAGTGCTGCTTGTCCTCCAAAAAAGTGTAGTGCCTGCTGAATTTATGCTGCCATCAAATTCCGGTGATACATAAATATGTCTTTGCGTGCATGTGTAGTTGTGTTAATTTAAACACATCCCAAATCATTAAAAACAACAAAAACCTTAGTGGCCACCTTTAATATTTTAAATTTGGACTCTGTCCATCTTAAAGCGTTACCACTTGGTCTTCTCAGGAAAAGGACGTTCCTACAAGTGAGTTCATTTATGACCATCTGGTCTCGACAGTGATGAACCTGTTCCTGACAGGAACACAAACCACCAGCTCCACCCTCAGATACGCTCTGAGTGTGCTGATCAAACACCCCGACGTACAGGGTAGGTCTCCAGAGTGGGAACCTGCGTTGGTGAGTCTCTGGCTCGGATGGAGCTTTATATCTCCTTGATGTCACTGCTGCAGAATTTCACCTTTTCCTGTGCTGATGGCGCTGACAGTATGAACCTCATCCCAGAGTACAGCAGCTTTGCCAACATGCCTCGTAGTTGCCAAAATCATTGTGGTGAAAAGAGAAACTCCATTCAAACAGTCTACTGTCGGTTGAAGACTGTAGGATCTCTTTACAACATGAATTTTGGCCCTTTGGTCCACAATTTACTTTTTTCTTTGGTTGTTTATTTTATTCTTCTGTCTTTTGATCCAAATTATTTGGGCATGAGCTGCTGGACATTTGATTTTTTATAAATAAAGTATTCATCTATCTATCAGTATTATTGAGAAATAGTCGTGTTTTTTGTCCAGCTGATGATTTGTTGTTACCTAACTGACACAAGATGATACAATTTAGGGAACAACTTTCCCCTTTGGCTTTTTTACAATTTCTTTTCACATATTTTTTTTGTCTTTTTGTATATACTTTAATCATTTCTTGGTTCCTGTATTAATTGCTAAATTTGATTCTTAAACAACAAAAATAGATATACTACCACTGTAAAAATTAATATTGAAATAAAGTCATAACACTGAAACACTTCTTAAAATAGAAATGGTCATGTACAAGTATTATCCTAAACCTTTTTAGCAGAAAGGTCAATATTTCTTGCTAAAAGCCCTGAAAGTAAACTCCCTCCAAAACCTGCCAAACACGGTGTTGCATTCATATAGATGGGCTGCTCACTGCGGGGTTAATCAGTGTATGCTGCTGTGACTTATTTATTTTTCATTGTTTGTCAGCTACCTAACATATCACTAACCCTAATCCTAACCCCTCCCACAACATGAGGCTTCAATGAAAAGGTCCGACTCCACCTGTGAATAAGGATCTGCAGCGGTCACTACTTGTGCACATGCTCTCTGGCAAAAGGTTGACCACCTGACAGGCAGCATTTAACAGCTGTATGTAGGTGTACAGTCAGTTGATTGCTCTGAAGACTTCAGATTTCAACTGCGGGGGACAACATGAGTCTGCTTCTTTCATGGAGCATAATGGAGCACTCTGGCACATTGATTTTAAGCGGGTTGATCTTTGCTTTGCTGTGGTTGTTCAGCCTGAAGAGCCGCAGACAGAGTTGTTTACCTCCTGGACCCTCTGGCCTGCCTCTCATAGGAAACGTGCTACAATTGGACAAAAATGCTCCTTTCAAAACTCTGCTAAAGGTGTGTGAAAGATTGATTGTGTCCGTTTTATGCACTTATTGTCTGTGCATACAAAGGTTAAACTTGCACTCTATGATTTAAATGTACTATTGCCCTCATAACTCAAGAAGTCTCACTTATCTATCTAGTTCTGTGTTTGCGACATGTATGATTAGGTATGTCAGAGAGTATTTAGAGGTATTTGTTTTGTTCTCTTCAGTGCACTTTACTTTGGTTATTCCTTGGATGCCTGTATAAGAAAATGACACATGTTTCTTGCTCTGTTGAACACTCCAGCTCAGTGAAACCTACGGTCCAGTGATGACTGTGTACCTGGGCCGTGAGCGCACCGTGGTTCTGGTGGGGTACGACGCTGTGAAGGAGGCACTGATTGATCAGGCAGACGACTTCACTGGCAGAGGACCCCTTCCTTTCCTGGTCAAGGCTAACAAAGGCTGTGGTATGGGGGTTATGAAATGTGTAGCAAAATGTTTGAGTACAACAATCTTTGACCTTAACACCAGGCTGTAAACCACTGTTTCACAGATCTCCTCAGGCTAAAGGCTTTAACCTGTATGTGCACTTGCTACTGTTCTGTTGCAGTGCTGCACTAGAAAGATGCTGGTTTGCTTTTGCTTTTTTATTTTTATTTCACAATGAAACCATAACTTTTTGTTTGTTTGTTTGTTTGTTTGTTGACTGATAGTGTATTTCTGACCTTCTTTATCATTTACACATCTTCAAAAGGTTTGGGGATCAGTAACGGAGAGCGCTGGCAGCAGTTACGACGGTTTACCCTGATGACTCTGAGGGACTTCGGGATGGGACGTAAGGGGATGGAAGAGTGGATCCAGGAGGAGAGCAAATATCTGGTGGGCCACATAAGTAGTACCAAAGGTAGGAATGACTGCGCATGGCTTGTGTGTGTGTGTGTGTGTGTGTGTGTGTGTGTGTGTGTGTGTGTGTGTGTGTGTGTGTGTGTGTGTGTGTGTGTGTGTGTGTGTGTGTGTGTGTGTGTGTGTGTGTGTGTGTGTGTGTGTACTTCCAGTACAGAGTGCAGGGTCATATTGTGATTCTTGATTTGTTGAAACAAACCAAATAAATAACTTGAAATGGGGCATGAGGCAATGACTCCCATTAAGTCATAAATTCTGCTATAATTATGATAATTGTGGGAATACTGATTGTGATTGTAAGCAGAAAGTCTTGAGTCATGTTACACACTTTCTCTTTTTTCTCTTTGTTCCCCCAGCCACACCTTTTGATCCAACCTTCTTACTGAGCTGCACCGTATCCAACGTGATCTGCTGCATGGTGTTCGGCCAGCACTTCGACTACAATGATGAACACTTCCTGCACCTCCTGCAGATTATCTCAGACAGCCTGAAATTTGCCAGCAGTCCCTGGGGTCAGGTAAAAGGTTTAGGTTTTGGGAGTTAAAAAAGTAAACAGGCCCAGAGTGCCATTTACTGTAGCTTCAGATATTTATCAATGATCCTCAAAAATTTGCTTGCAATGTTTGTTTAAGTTTTAACATTTCGATTGTCTGATTGTGATGCTATAAGAGATTTTGGCAAACTTCAGTTGTTGTGATTGACTTTTAGCATCGTTGTAGGTTTATGTTTACAGCTGTCAAATTAGTAGACTAAATGTCTTAAAGTTGTTAATTTGCAGAGATCAAAGCTACACAAAAGTACAGGGAAGTATAGTTGTATATTTTTGGAGGGATTTTTTTATTTATTTGTATGCAGTGAGGGTCAAAAGGTTGGCAGGTAATTTCTACACCGCCAACGACCGGTTGTGGGACACGTCATTCACTGACTCCTTTCCGCCTCCCATCACAGCTGTATAACATCTTTCCTGGGCTGATGGAGTGGCTGCCAGGTCGACATCACAAAGCATTTAGCACAATTGAAGAGGTGAGAAAGTTTATTATGGTAAAGATCCAGGAACACCAGGACACGCTGGACCCCGGCTCACCCAGAGATTACATCGACTGCTTCCTTATGAGGCTCAGGCAGGTAAGACAGGACTCAGTTCACTGGTTTGATTTACTCTGCTGAGGATGGGTACTCGTCTGCAAAGTGCTTTCATGTGTATTTTACCCTCTTAAATTGTGATCCTGCAGGTTGAATTGTCATGCTGGTAAAATTGTTCTCACTTTCTTCCTTTTAGGAAAAGAACATTCCCACAACTGAGTTTCATTATGAGAACTTGGTGTCCACAGTGCTGAATCTGTTCCTGGCAGGAACTGAAACCACCAGCTCAACTATCAGATTTGGACTGAATGTACTGATCAAATACCCCAAAATACAAGGTCACTTATTCTAATGACTTTTACAAAGAATATTTTTAAAACTTGTATTTCCTTTAACACATCTGTATTTTACATTACTGTTGGAGCAGATTTACAAATATTACATTAAATGAATAACAATTAAAAAAATATCTGGCGTTTCTGAAGTACAAAAGCAGCAAATTATCCAAACTGAGAAGCAGGAATCAGCAAATCAGCAGCGTTTGCTCGATAAATGACTCGACAAGTTGTTTGATTTTTGTGCTGATTAATGCACTGATTGTGTAACATTTTCCTTATTCTGCAGAGACAATGCAACAGGAGATTGATACTGTGGTTGGACACACACGTTGCCCTTATATGGAGGACAGGAAGTCCCTCCCTTTTACAGATGCAGTGATACATGAAATTCAGCGTTTTATGGACATGGTCCCCCTGAGCCTCCCTCACTACACGCTCCAGGACATCTCTTTCAGGGGTTACACCATTCCCAAGGTTTTCTGCTTTTATTAGCTGAAGTGCTGTTGATGCAGAATATTTTCCGGATGTCCCCCTCTGATACGATGCCTTGTCTCAACAGGCAACAACAATTATTCCCTTGTTGCACTCTGTGCTGAAAGAGGAAAAGCAGTGGGCGACTCCTTGGTCTTTTAACCCTCAGCACTTTCTGGACCACAATGGCAACTTCAAGAAGAACCCAGCATTCCTGCCGTTCTCCGCCGGTAATTAGGAAGAGCTTCTTCTACTGTGTGCTTCACTCTCGGAAAACATGGCTGAATACTGGACCTGCTTGCTAAACAGATTTTTGCATAGTTTTTCCCTTTTCCCTGCAATCATGTTTCATTTTGTCTTCTGATGGGTTTTGTTTGTGGTTATATTTCAGGAAAGAGATCTTGTGTTGGAGAGTCCCTCGCTCGCATGGAGCTTTTCCTCTTCATGGTGTCACTTCTGCAAGCGTTCACCTTTTCCTGCCACGGTGGACCCGACAGCATGGACCTCAGCCCCGAGTACAGCAGCTTCGCCAATTTACCTCGCAGACACATGATCGTTGCAACGCCCCGCTAGTAGTGATGTTTTAAAGCACGGCCACGTGTTTTTGATTTTCTATCTGACCTTCAACCTTCGAAAAGTGAATAATTTCATATGAAGGAACTTAAATCAAACACAATGACTTTACATATCTGTATCCCTTGCCTTGGACTTTTGCAATGACATCACCAAAATGGTTGTAATTGGTGAAGAGACTTCCCCTATTGCCATGAACCCTACTGGCCTTCTGAGATATTTTTGCCACACATAAATCCTCAGACCTGCGTAGAGTTATTACACAGATTTACGCTTTTGGACATTTTTTTGTGGTCTTTAAGGAAATTAGACTGCATTTTCTTTCTAATGTTTGTGTTGTGTGACTTTTCTGGACTCCCGATTGGATAATAATTTAAGTTACATACAGTACCTTCTTGTAACATGTTAAGAACTATCATCAAATATATACCTGCTCATCACAGTCAGCTCTTGTGTTATTGCGACTTTCTGTTTGTACATACTGTAATCTGTCAGCTCGTTATTCAATATATAATTGTGTTGTTACATCAGAAGGAGGAACTTTTTTAAATTAAAGTTAAACCGCTCTTTGAGTCTATCTAAACCACCTGATGATCCATTCGTGACTAAATGCTGCAATCATGGCTTATTGTTTAGTTCTATTGACATATTTCCACACTGTGTTGTTGTATTTATAGCATCACTTGCATTTCCCTGTCATGTGGTATTGAAGTAAATTGCATGCATTTTTACAACAAAACATAAAAACAATTGCATGCTAATATATTTTATTGATAAACAAGAAATACTGAATGCCGTGTCCAAATGGGGGTGAGGGGATGGGGGAGGGATCACAGTCGAAACCGTGGGCACAGTATGTTAAGAACCCATCAAATTACTTAGAGTATCATCTGTCATGGCGGCTTTATTTAAACCTTAATAAGACCGAGGAAGTTGAACATCAAGTATGCAGCAGTATTTCTTGTACTGTTCTTTTTATTCAGTAAAATCTGGGGTTTATAATACAACATTTACAACACGTTCTCTGAAACTAAGGCTACATGAATTTATCCATCTTGTATTACTAAATATAAGAAGTGATGTTTTTTGACTTGGTCCTGTTAAATAGTTTGATCCTAACGTCCTTTATAGCCCGCATCAACTTCATATGGAGATCAGGTATAGTACTTTAATCCAAGTGATGGCACACTGATGACTAGAAGATATCTATCATTTTATGTAAAAATGCAGTACCCATAGCATCTGGAGCAGGTTTTCTTCTGCACTGACTGCATGGATTAGTCATATTTTGTGTGTTTGTGTAACCTGCGATGCCCTGTTGTTTGTCAAGCGATGAATATTGAGTGACACATCCTGTGGGAAGTGAAAGTGATCACAGAATTGACAATGCTTCTCACTCAACACGACAGGAATATATTGTTCACGTTGTACTGTATTCATATAACTGCACGAGTCCCATCTTTCATAGTTGTCAGCCACAAGTTTGTAGACGAATTTCTTGATTTATTAAATGTTGGGCAGGTGATATTTATGCTTCACTTGTTTCTTGACGTCCGGTGCTGGCGAGATGTTGCTGTTTGGTAACTGAGGCAGGTACTGAGCCTGGTGAAAGAGTGAAGGGTGAGGGAGAGAGAGAGAGGAGGGTAAGAGTAATCCACATGAAAGATCCTCTCTGCATTTCTCACCATGTTTTTTTTTTTTTTTTTTTTTATGTTTACAGTGTGGAGCTACAGCGACCAGCCTAGTGACGAGCGCTGAGCACGTCGAAGTCTGTAGGTTTGGGGTTATGGAACGATTTCTTACACCATTAAGCCACCGTGGTGATACTCACCCCCACCTGTCTGCGCCGGGACCCTCTGTCGTGTCGTCTTCCCGGGCGTTCGCCCTCACGGCCCCAGTTTGCTCCTCCTTCCTCCTGGAAGTAAGGCAGCTCGAGCAGCTCCCCACAGGACAGCCGGAGACAGGGGTCCATCACCAGGCACGACTGTCAGCACAAAGACACAAAGTTAGCATTTTAAATGATCTGGCAGAGCACTGACGTTCTCTTGAAACACACCAAAAAAAAAAAAAGACGTGTTACAAACCAAAACCTAAATAATGTGCTTTGAAAATAATTATTTTACATTTGGCCAGATAATTATGTATTACCAATTCTGAATTAATATTTTTCGATAAGGATGCCTTAAATTTGGTTATTAAAGAACTGTGGACTTAGAGTAACATTTACTCTGAAATAATAATAAATAAACTTGTCAGCGCTGCCTCTTTGAAAAGCCACAATATGTAAAGACAACACTGTTTACAAATTATTATAAACATATAGCAGCTACAGATTTGCTGTGGTGCATTTTAATGTTACTTATCAGCCGCTGCTCACAGTATATTGAAAACGATATGATCTGTGCCAATAAGTTAACCATGTTGATCAAAGTCTTATCAAACATAAATATGACATACCTTCATAACCTGGAGGGCATAAGGAGACACTCCATGGAAGCGCTTTTCTAAGGGCTCCTAAGACAAAAATATGATATAATAAATACATATGAGAAAATTGATCACACTTCATCCCCCTCTCCATTAAGATCATATGCATTTTCAGAGGTAACAGTATTCATACCGTGGTGTCAGGTTCAGGAATACTGACTCCGCTGAAGAACACATTGGAGCGGAAGACCTGTTGGTGATGAGGTATCAGGTCACCTGAGGTCAGAAATGACATAAATAAACCACCAAACACATTAAGATCCACAAGAAAACCTAAAAGAAAATGCTGAACTACTACATCATGTCAGGTTTGGTTTTCATTAGACCTACTTTTCTATTCTGTTTGAAAAACCCCACAAGTGCAAAGTGCGTCATAAAAGAGGCTGCGTTTCTTTTTGTTTGTTCCAACCTGTTCGGTTCGGTTCACACAGACTCTGCTGCGTTTGCCCGTTTGGTTTTAATTAACTCGAGATTGTTGTGAAAGCTGTCAAGCGACCAAATACCAGAATGATTCTCAGTTCTCAGTCTGCCTTCCAGCTAACCGCTGCAGTTTGTTTGTGGTGTGATATCAAAACAAACCACGAGGCCGTGTGATATAAGATGATGTGTGTGACATGAGCATGAGTTTATTAAATCCATCTGCTCGTCATGGGAACGTTTAAAAAAATAGCACTGTCGTTTGTGATCTGAATAAGTGTCACCGAACAATTACGAAAGTCAGTTTGTGCATCTGCGAGATGAAGCGTTTCTTTTATTTTTTTTCATCAGTGTACCGAGAGTTTTTCGGATGAGGTAGAGCTGGTCCACGTCGGACTTCCCGGGCCAGAGCGGATTCCCGTTGAGCAGCTCGGCGAAGACGCAGCCCAGAGCCCACACATCCACAGGAGGTCCGTACTGAGTGTCCCCGACCAGCAGCTCGGGGGCCCGATACCACCGGGTCGCTACGTAGTCTGTGTAGTCATCCTCTGGTCCCGCTGCGTTCACCAGCACACGGACAAACGGAGATAACTTGTAGGCATACACATTCACTTACATACTGAATAATGGCCACTAAATTAACATGGACATCATCGAGGAAAGGGATTACAACGCATGCTGAAGGACTGCATGTTAATGTATGGTAACGTAACACCGGCACCCAAAGCAAGGAAGGGTAAACAGAGACACAGGACACGAGGCACACTAACTGGCTGACTGGTTCTCCTATGCAATGCAACCATTGAAACATTGAAAGTGAGGAGGCCATCAGCAGGAGCCGATATAGGCTCCACGTTGAATAAGTCATTTGCGGTACATTAACACTAAGTGCACATAAATACACCGGCTGCCTGGATGACCTACTCAGGATGCGGGCGAAGCCAAAGTCGCAGAGCTTGATGACTCCGGTTTTGGTGAGGAGGATGTTCTCTGGCTTTACATCTCGGTGGATGCACTGCGAGAAAAACAATCAGGAGCAGGGATTTAGGCAACGAGATATATAGTTTCATTGGGACCGAGAAAGAGGCTTATATTCAGGCTGACAGATTAGAAATGGATTGGGAAGAACAGTAGCAGAAGATCAGAAACCTTTATTGCAGTCGCTGAGAGGTTGTTTTTTTCCCCCCAAGGGGGAGCTGAGGTTCAATAATCATGCCCAATATGTTTGATTTTAGAAAAGATCGAGTAGTTATTCATACGTTTTGCGGTTTGAGGTGGTGCAAATCTCTCCAATATTCCAAACCACTCGTCCTTTAATTGTCTAGCAGACACTTTCATTTAGTCCCCAGAAGGTTTTCAGGCTAATATTTAAACTGAAAAATCAGTTTGTTAAATATAAAAGCTGGTTTTAGAAGGATGTGAGGAGGGATGACCTACTGTCACACTGTGAGCACCCGCTGTAAGCAGGCTGGCCACATCAAAATATTAATAATAATGCAATAATGCAGCTAAAAAGTTTTCATGTAGTTACGTAAAAAAAAAAAAAACAAGCCAATTAACAATATAAAAATGTTTTGTAAAATAGTCAACAGTAAAAAAAGAAATGAGAATATATTTAAAGAATCTCCTAAAAACATAATCAGATGCCAGGTATGTTGAGAGAGATGTTGGTGTTTCAGTCTTCATTTTAAACTCCACTATAAGACATGCAATTTTAAAATCAAACAAAGCCAATATGAGGCTACAGATTTTGTCCACAAACCTTCATAGTGAGTCACGCCAGCATATCATGCACAATATGGAGTGAAAGAATCATTATAATAAACAGTCTTTTCAATACATCTGGCATGTGAGTATTGTTTTTAAGGCAGACTTGGAAAAACCTCACAAACACTGTGGGAGAAAAATCAACAAACAAATACATGAAAATCACAGGAAAAAATTAAATAACATGAAGGACAAAAATGGAAAAACATACTGACATTGTGCTTGTGGCAGAAGTTGACGGACTGCAGAGTCTGCCACACTATACTTTTCAGCTGAGCCTCAGGTACCCTGCAGAGGACAAGAGACAAAGGAATATTGATTGTTGTAGGAGGAACTAAACACAACCTATTTACCAGTCACGTTTTTCTCATCTATTATTCCAGCCATTTCAAAAAAAGATGTGGTGCTTTAGATAGTCTTGTCGCCTAGGTAACCATAGGCCCGTCTCTAACAGCAGCAGCAGCGCCTTTGTTTTCAAGAGCAGCTAGAGTTTCTGCTGCACAGCCTGGTTGGAAAAGGAAAAATGGTCAGACAACAACTGGCCATTGTAGTTTAGGTTTTACTGCGTGAGTTCACATGACAAACACTAAACTCAAATCTTATCTTGTGATCGTAGGTTGTACGAGGAGTCCTCAAAGCATGGAGCGCAGAGAAGGGCCGTTTTCCTTAAATTACTTTGATCTGTTTGATCTATTCCCCCTTCGCTCAGCTGCCAAGATTCTCCGCCTTTGAGATCTCTTGGCAACAGTCTTGGCTCCCTCTTTGTAATTCACCCTGCTCCTTTCTGCTGCCCGTCGCTTGTAAGCAATACTCTTGTCAAGTAAATGCTCACACAACGAATCAATGGCAAACTTCTTCGACTAGATCCCTTGGTATTAAATGCTTCACTAAATTAAAAGCAACATAAGAAATACTCCATCACAACTAAAAAAATCTCACTTTTACTTGTGTAAAAAAAAAAATAGAGAACTTGACACACTTCTGAAGAGGAAAGTAAATGATTTCCTTTGAGTTTCAGAGTAGGTGCTGCTTCTGCGTCTCACAACTCTCTAATCCAGAACAACTCAGAGAGTGAACGCATGTTTTCAGACTTTAATCAGCAACACCTCAACAGATCGCATGGCAGCATGACCAGCGTCTGCTGCACGTCTACACCGCCGGGTTGCCCCTGACCTACCCTCGAGGGTGTTTGTCCAGCTCATTTAGGACCGTCTGTTCACAGAACTCAAACACCAAGTGGAGCCGTCTTTTCCTCCTGAAGACCTCCAGCAGGTTGACCAGATTCACGTGTTTCAGCTGCTGCAGGACCAATGCAGAACATACACTGTGTCAGTGCTACAGGCCAACATGCTGGACAAAATGCATGATTAATGTTTAATTAAATCTACAGTGGATATATGATCTGCCCCAATGCTAACGGACTCAAAAAAGCAGCCTTTCTGCTGCCTCCTAATAATGTTTTCTTTATTTTCTACATTGGCATTTCCTCCCAACTGTGTATACAGGTTCATATAATAATAATTACACTCTCAACATTTAAACACATATAACCTAAAGAGTGCACGTGTCTACCTGTGCTGTTAACACAAACGTGACACTATTAGGTCATATTAATCTCACCTTCAGCATACGTATTTCTCGCAATGCAATCTTCTTAATGACCGGGTCATCTTCAGATTCCACAAACTTCTTGATGGCGACTATCTGGCCGGTGTCTCTGTGTCTGCATTTGAACACCACACCATAGGAGCCCTCACCGATTTTGGCCAGTTTTTCATACTTCTCCATTGGGCAGCTAGAGACAGACACCTGTCAAAAGGCAAATGTTTTCACAACGTCACCGCAATTATTATACTTCATTACTTTTTAAATCAAATTATATTGCACATGTGAATGGCATTTCCTTCTGCCTGCAGTTATTTCCCCTGACACTAACCTTACAATTAGGATTTTTTTTTATTTTTTATTATTAAATTTGTCAAATCTCCTGCATGATCGTAACTTAAAAGGCTGAGGGGCAAAACGTACATGCACTCACGTCCAGAATCTGAAAGCGTCTTCATCGAGTGTCCAGAGTCCTACAGAAGTCCGCAAAGACACAGCTACGTGCTGCCATTTCTCTCAGGCTCTCTGCTCTTACATTGATTGTTGCAGTAAGGAGGTCCGACACTACTACACACTTCTGCTACCTCCGCGCCCCGGTGCGTCGTCACTACCTTGGTAACCCTCCCTTTGGGTATATTATGTCCTGTGCGCACGGTGCGCACCAACTCAATCCAAGTAATTCCTACTCCGACGCCATAAACGCTGAAATAACAGGCCGCTAAATACGACACTTTTTTTTTTTTTTTTTTTTTTAACTTACCTCTTACAAAATGCGCAGGAAAAGACCAAATATAAGACGGCACACAGAGGGTATCGATTCACAAAGCTGGATACGTAAGTTAAAACACGCACGTGAATACACGTTCGTCGTAACCATGGAGACAGCAAGACAACAGGTGAGGTGGAAGCAGCCAATACCGTTAGTTTAGCCTACCTAACAATTAAAAGTGTTCATTTGCTAATTAAATTAATTAAAAGTTATATTTTTTTTCATAACTTTTCAGTCGTTATAAAACTTTTGTGCGCTTATCTTGCATTTTATTTTGTCTTCTCTATAATCAGAGGTGGAAAATAAGTAGCCTATATTATTGGTACTCAACTACTGTATCTGACAGCTGTAATTACCTACTTGGAAGATTCAGATTTTACATCCAAAACAACACAATTTATACAAATAATCTATTTGAATGTACTCAACAGCATGAAACATAATGGATCTCGGCCTTGACAAGCCTCAACGCCAATGCTCAAGATTTTCACCCGTTGGAAACACCGTTGAAAGAGGCTCCAGATTTGTGTCACGTGTGAAATATATTAAGGGCCAACTCTGATGCGGTAACGTGATTTATAGCCTGCTCTGTTCTCTCTGTTGACTGTGAATATTTTTCTCCCCCCAGTGTCCTCCTTCAGAGACCTCGATGTTCGCCACAGCTCTCAGCCGAATCACACAGAGTCGTTCAGGACTTTACGGTGAACGATGAGAAAGCAGACAACTCCATGTTGCACTCTTGTGCTCGGAGACACACAGACACCTTGAGGTGTTGGCATCGAGGCCCTGTGGTGAAGGGTATGAAATGCCGCATGGCAGATTGGTCAGACAGGTTGGTTGTACAGAGTCAGTGAGACATGGAGGGTTGTCGTGTTCAAAGGTCCGTGCACTTTGGTGTTGCTACAGCAAAGTTTAGCTGGGGTTTCCTCTGTTTTCACATCACCCTGTGTGATCTCGGTCCATTTGATGCTCTGGATTCGATCACAGAAAACTGTACGTATCCAGTCGAAAGAGTGAAAGAAGAACATTTTCTGCATGTTAATCAAGGATGAAGCTCTGGGTGGATGTAAAACTTTTCCTTCTTCTAATTTTGCTGCAATTATTTGATCTGTCACACAATATAATACAAGGAAAAGATTTCTGCACTGCTGTTATACATGTGTATCAGCAACATAAGGGGTTGAGGTTGATGACCCCAAACTTGTTGGTGCATTATATTATGAGAATCATTCTCCTTTTTAAACAAAGTACCATGTTTGCCCACCAGGTGGCAGTCCATGCCCATCTAAACTCCCAACACACGTTACAGTAATAGTTGCTGACATTTGAGTCATCTTTATTTTTTATTTTTTTATCATCTTATCATTAATGGTAATCAGAGGAATAGAGAAGCTGACATACAAATATAGCCCACGGTTTCTTTGTTTGAGTGATCATTGACGTGTGTTATTGCTGGTGTTATTGCTGGGTTTATTTTAGGGGATTTTTGCGCGTTTCCTTGTGTTAAATGTCACCCTTTAATACCTGTGTTTGATGAACAGCTTATTCTTCATAACTAAGAATAGACACCAATAGGAAATACATTCGGGAAAAACCTTTTAACAAAATTCCCAGGACCATCAACTGCACAATGGCAGTTAATTATCTTCACTTCCCTGTTGAATCATCCTTCCAGACGGAGACGAAATGATTGAAACCATCACTGCTTTGTTTTAGTCTAGCCTTCCTTTTGAAAATACACAACCCGACCTCTAAGAAGCAACCAGACCCCGGGACGGTGCACCCACACAGCCCTGCCCTGCTGGCTCTCCCATCTCCTCACATTCACCAACTCTACTTTAAGACCCGCTCCTTCTCCGGCCTGGCAAACTTTTACGCATCCTCAGCCAAGCAGCGTCGGTGAGACACTTTTATCATGCGAGGCTTGTTGACATGTCAGTCACTGCCTCGGTGGCAGACAGAGACAGGACAGGAGGGTGTGTGAGAGACAGACAGACAGAGAGACAGAGCGAGAGAGATGGTGCCTCTGAAGTCTTGGTTTCCTGATGTGGACAGAAGTCAGGCAGCAGAGCTCTGTTGAACAGCAGATGTTTTACACTGAGGCCGTTACCCTCATTTCCTGGGCGGAGAGCTCCTCGCTCTATTAGACGAGCAACAGGAACCAGAAAAAAAAAGAGAAAAAACCGAGTTTGAGAAAGAGAGAGAGAGAGAGAGAGAGAGAGAGCGAGTGAGTGCAAGAGAAAAGTTATCTGAGCGCACCACAAATCACTTTGTCACCAGCAAGCTCTGACAAGCAGGAGGAGAGAGGGAGCGCACGAGCAGCGACGCACGGTTAAATAGAGGTGTGAAGAGGGAGTCGTGTCAGTGGAGAAGGTGTGAAGGAGCTACGGAGGGCATAAACGAGGTGATACCGTTGGATGGATAGAGGGAAGAGAAGCACAGAGACGAGCCCTGCATTCACAATTTGCCAGAACAGTGCAAGCTGAGAGGGACTTTCTTTCCTGCTGCTGCTGTCTGCATGGTGCGCTCATTTAAAGAAGAGAAGGTGTGTAAAACTCTTATGTGTTTGAGGAGGACGGCGTTTCCTGGACACTGACAGTTTAACAGGTCGGATAGCAGACCTGCTCGTGTCGTTTTTAATCTTAATCAGAATAATATTATCAGGTCGGAGAATGAAGAGACTGGATAAGGAGACAGCTGCCCTGTCTGTGAAGTGGGCATGAGTCGCAGGCGTTGAAAGCAATTGCTGGTGTACTGCAGCTGTTCACAGATCACATGCTGTTGTTGGTAAAGAGGAAAAAAAAAAAAGAGGTAGTCAGAGCTGAGAGCAACTCATGTTTGTCAAGTGTTTTTCGTTAGGGATATGCAGAGGTTTGCCACTTGTGTTGAATGACTGTGTAAAAGTAAAGGTTTTAAGTACAGACTAAACTTCCTTTCGCTTCAGCGTGGATATTTGGTTAGCGCTGGGCTGACTCAAAGCCCCTGAGAGTTTTATCTGGCCTGTAAAGGAAGCCAAAGGTCGTCTGATCAAACTTGTACTTTTTCCACTTTAAGCACAGGATCATTATACTGCTAACTTCTCTTCCTCATGAAGACCTTTAGAGATGACATAACTGACATTAAATTCATACAGAGAAGTGCTGAATGATCTGTGAAGGGACCTTTTGTGGGTCAAGCGGGACAGAAAGCTTGCGACTCAGTGTTCTTCAGCTCCTTTCACATTCAACTAGCCTCTGGGGACAAGTAATGAGAGACTGTGTGGTGAGTGGACACGTGGAGGTGGTACATACTTTCTCTGAATAAAACAGGACTCCATTTAATATTGCGAGTGGAGAAATTGAAAACATATCAGTCGATCTGTGAGTACAGAACCAGGTTGTGTTGAGATTTTGATGATTTTGGACCGACACGTGCTCTGGAGGCTTTCTGAGTTTTGGGGAACTGTCTTGTGTGCATGAGCTCTTTTATCATTTGACAGCTCAGCTGTGGACTCCCTTCAGAGTCTGGGACGTCATTGTTGTTACCTGCGTGGCTGAGTCAGAGGCTGGCTCATCACTGGATGTCTGTCTGCCCACTGGGATTCTCCCCACCTGCTTCTATGCAAAGAAGACACGAGTGTTAGGTGCTATTCACAGAGGTGGCGACGGCTGTGGGCACAAATTTTCAGGACTCTCCACACTGCTGTAATTGTTCTGCCGTGTGTAAACACCTTGCGTCAGTAACACCTCTCCACGGAGTGATTCACTGTTCCCTAAGCATCCTCCGGTCAGAGGCAGGCAGTGAAAGAAAAGGTGAGGGAAGATCTGCTCTACGAATTGCAGTGTTTGAGTGGTTGCACTGTCAGAGTAGTCGCCATGAAACTGGGGTTCTTGATGCTGATGGTCGTGTACACGGTGGGCAGCGTGAGTAGCATGTCTACATGTAAGACTGTGGACCTGGAGATGGTGAAGAAAAAGCGCATCGAGGCCATCAGGAGCCAGATCCTCAGCAAGCTGCGTTTGCCAAAAGCGCCCGAGCCGGATCAGACCTCAGACGATGAAGACATCCCCAGCAACCTGCTGTCGCTCTACAACAGCACCAAGGACATGCTGAAGGAGCAGCAGGTCGAGGTCCAGACAGACGTCACCACAGAACAGGAGGAGGAGGAGTACTTTGCCAAGGTGCTACACAAGTTCAACATGACCAGTGAGTATGAGACAACTCAAGAGCAACAATACAGAAGTCATGAATCCTGGTGAGGCCAAACTCAATTGTCAAGAATGAGGGACTGATTGATTGATTGACTGATTTGTGCCCCTACATTTACAGACACACACACACACACACACACACACACACACACACACACACACACACACACACACACACACACACACACACACACACACACACACACACACGCGCGCAGAGGGAAATGTCCTGTAGCTGTACTTATAGTTTAGACTTAGAAAACTGGTTCCTTCTTATGATCTGAAATAACAGTTACTAATGGCAGAGGGACAAATAAGTTTGTAAGGTTTGACAAATGTTGGTGTTGTTAAGTGCTTTAACAGAATGTTACGTAATTATATTTCAGCCCAAATAAGTCTTAAGTGGATCACTGGGACAGACAAAACTTAACCGCGGCAGCCCCAATTTATCGGTATTTGCCCGATGGCTGGTGTCGGTTCCAATCAGGTCCATAAATTCCCTCAACATGTGTGCCCCTTATGATCTCCACCCAACATCTCCAGGCAACTTGGAGAGTTCAGAGATCATAGACGTTACATGTTAGCTGGACTTTGCGCCGCAGCTGGTGTGATGCTCGATGTTGCTTTCATTACACCAAGGGCATTTTTTACGGTTTTATTTGTGCTGTTTGCTTGGCGAGGCTGCATGTTTGTTCAGCCAAATGGGTTTTGGCTGTAATTGTGCAATGACTCCCAAGCTATTATGATAAACATATTTTGTATTTTTTGGGGGGGGGTTCTGTCTCTATGCTCCATTGTTCTCTACATGCCTATACTCCTCACCCATATCATGCAGGCATCCACACGATCCCCCTTTAATCCACCACTTCAAAAGAAAGACTAGAGTGGATGGACCGCGCTCAGGGGTGTGCAGACCAAAGAGGGAACAAAGCAACTTTCAAAATGAAGGGCACGATTTTGTTCTGCTCAGATGAAAATCAAAGAACAGGATGGAAAACAGAAAAATTAGATGAGAGAAGACATGAAATGGACTCATTCCCCCTCACCCTGTCTCATTCCTCTTCGTTTTCTCTTTTTTTTCTTTTCCTCCCGCTCACTTTGTCCCTCAGGGATTGGGGTTTTCCTGTAACTTGAGCATTGGATTCTCTCTTGCTTATCCTGTCACTTGTTCTCCATCATATCTCTTTCTCCATCAGGGCACGTTGCATTTCATTCCTGTGTCTATTTGACCACAATAACTCCTCTCTCTCTCTCTCTCTCTCTCTCTCTCTCTCTCTCCCTCCTGAGTTTCCTGAGCTTATTATCAGTGTGTTCGCAGCGTGTTTTGTGACAGGGCAGCTTGGCAGGAAGGAAGGCAGGCTGATGACCACTGGGGTCGTGAGTGACTCAGGTCCGGTGCGAGCGGTGCCCATGGGGAGCGCTTGTTTTCTACCCATCCACTCACTTAGCCCAGTCCGGCTCCTTGAAACAAAGTCGACCTCCGCACACTGGAAAAAAGGAGAATACCAAATTCATGTTTAGGCTCATCAAGAACTGTTTTGCAATAATTGATAATGACACACAAGAGGGAGGGAGACATTCTAGCTTCTGTTTTTCCATAAGGTGTAACAGATGGAGGATTGTGTTTTAACTATTAAAATAACTTTATATATATATATATCTATATATATATATATATATATATATATATAAATATAAATTTGAGTGTTTTGTTTTTTAATTTTACGATGCACAGCTTCCTCCAGGGATACATACTTGTGTGCAGAGCAGTTAAGAACGTAATAGTTTTAGTCTCCATCATGGTAATTGTGTGGTTTATTAGGCTAAATTCCTTCAGCCAAGTTAGCAGTCACATCCCTCCCTCGAAGCCCACACAAATTCACCGTGATGTCGTCCAAGTGTAATTCAGCTCGTTTACAGAGGGAACTTTTTCTCCCTTTTGGAAATCAGCCACTTTGCGCTGTTCAGGAGTGAAATGACTTCAGTGTTCTGGAGTGATTATTATAGTTACAAGAGGAGAGGAGTAACAGCAGGGGTCCCACAGCATGTGTCAAACATGGTGGAGAGGAGGAAATAAGACATCGATGAGCGGGCTGTGGGAGGGTGGAGCAGAGTATAAGGGAGGCAGATATTTAGCCAGTTGCTGGAATCTGGTTCCTCCCACTGGTAATTACAGAGCTGTCTCCCTACCTGTCACAACAGCTGTCCCCGCTTACCTGTGGATAGGCCCTGAATCAACACACAAATCCCCCCCCACACCCATAGCACGCAGCCCAGGGTGCTATCTTTACCCCGACCTGGAAGAGAGAGGCATCATCCGAGCCGATCGCCGAGAAGAACTTTTGCACTTTGTTGCCTCAAACTTTTGTGGACTTTTGGCCGGCCTCCAGAGACAATGCAAGCTGTGTTAATTAGAAAGTAGAAGTGAGGATAAAACTTCGGCGTAATTATGGTACTGCAGCCAAAAATGCTTCTTAAGGGAAGTGACTTAATTTCCTGTTTCGCAAACACTTCTCTAACCCCGAACACATTTATCTCACTTTTCTCAAACTATCCGGGGACGAGGGACTTTGTGCTGCTTGGTTTCTGCAGGTTCACTGCTCTCCGCGTACTACACACCGTCATGATGCGCTGCGTTTCCATTCATGCCCTTAAGACCACACATTTGGGTGGGACCAGTAAAATGTCATCTCATTTCCCGTTCCTACATCAGCTCTTTTCAGTTTCACTGCAAAGAGTTGAAACACGAGATCAGCAACTACCCAGATGTTGATACTGGTAGATGATACACAAGCAGCCGTGACATGGAGTATCCTGGTACCGCCTGGACCGAGTATGCAGCACAAGTATGCAAGGCTGGGTTGAAATTTCTATCAAGGAGTAATTCCCGGACCTGCGAGCAGAGTTCTCTGCTTTGACAGGCTGAGGCAGAGTAGAGGTTTTGGGCCTGGGCCAGAACTTGCGCTCCATTGATACACATCTCCAATTTCTCCACACCCCCACTCACACTCCTCCACCTCTCAACAAATGTGAGTCGTATCCATATGAGAGCATTCTTCACTTTGCTGTTTTCTTTGCATTTACCCTCCTACCGCCTCTTACTCTATCTTCCACTCTCGATCTTCTGCCTCCCCGTGCTTCTCTTTGCACGACTCTGTCTGACTTAATCTTTTGTGACGTAGCACTGGCAGATTTATGGTGTTAAAGCCTCCAGTAGCTTGGCTCTGCTTTTTATCAGGCTCTGTAGGGGAATGTTCCTGCTGTCATGATATGGGCAGACTCAGGAATTCAAGTTGCAAATATGGGCAGCAATGGTTTAAGAGAACAAAACTCTCACTGTGGTCAGCTCTCCAGCAGCTGGTGCACATGAGTGTTTGGCTGCAGTTATGATTATTGAGTAACACTATGAACACAATCTCAATTTCAATTTCACTCAAGTGTGTAGACTGTGAAAAAAAACCTTTTGATTAAGTTTATGATAAACAGAATGATAACTATCGAGGTATTATTTTACGTAGTAAATTACACAGTCATAATACCAAGAGAGAAAATATAATTAGCTAATGCAGGAAAAGTTCAGAAGAGAATATAAACTAACTTTGAAACACATGTCCACTGATTGTTCCCTTAGAGTACCTAAATGACCCATTGCCAAATTCTATTACATCTACTTTACCAAGAGATGTCACAGTGAAGATTATTTACTCAGTGTGGTCTGGCAATGATCAGAAACACAGTGGACCTCCGGGGACACAAGATAGATTACATAACTTTTCAGTGCTACTCTAGAGAAAAGTGAGAGAAAATAGAAACAACACAGATCAGGAATCACTTAGAAACAGACCAAACATAACAATCGCCATCAAGGGGGTCCCCATTCTTTACAGATAAACACTAAGCAATGTGACACAACCAATGTAAATATATTAGGCATAATATATCACTAACAAACAGATCAGCTCATAGATGACCTCTGTTTTTCACGTTTTACATGAAATCTACAAAACAAATCATTGCCTGTCTTTAAATCACACAGAACAAAATAACTCGGACACCACCAAGAACTCCAAAATCATTCCGATGTCCTTCAACATCTCTGAGATACGGAGCAGCGTGGGAGATTACCGCCTGCTGACCAGCGCAGAGCTTCGGATGCTCATCAAGAAACCCACCATTGTTTCTGAGCAGCGAGTGGAGCTGTACTACATGGTGGGGAACGCAGCCCGCTACCACGCTTCCCGCTTCATCTCTAATCTCATGAGAGACAAATGGCTGTCCTTTGATGTCAGTGAACCCCTGCGACGCTGGCTCGCAGGGACCGGTGAGATATGCAAGCTTTATTTATTGATCTGGTACCAGTACGACCTCTGTCCATTTCCAAATAACATTAATCTTCACATACAAAAGGAAACAACCAGTTTTTAAATTCCTCAATGTCAATACATTTCTGTCTTACCAGAGGATGAACAAAACTTCCAACTTCGGCTGTTCTGTGAATGTGGCCACACAAGTACCGACAGTGGCTTCAGTTTTTCCATCTCCGGGACCGGAAGTAGTCGGGGAGACACGGAACTTTTGCTAAAGATGACTCAGCAACCACCCTACATCCTGACTATGTCCATCCCTCAGAACATCAGCAGCCACCTCACCTCCCGCAGCAAACGCTCCACTGATACCAGGGACACCTGCACAGCGTAAGCAATTCTGCACACGTCACATCCTCCTGTACTTCATCGCAATAACAATAAAAATTAAAAAAAAAAAAAGCTGTTCTGGGCAACTTTCCAGCTTCAAAAATGTAGTGACACGTGAAACAAATAACATCAGCTTGTCCTGTTTATCCACTGTACATGTCTGAGGTCCTTTTATCAGCTGCTTGGTAAATGGACTGCATTTGCACAGCATGTTACAACCTTAGAAGGAAGTACTTTACAATACGCCTCTCATTCAGTTACACACACCCACGCAGTGACGCTAGGAACCGCCTCGCTAGCACACGGCCTGGTCTTTGGGTGAATGTAATGTTGTGCTTCAGGACACTTCAGCGTGTGGACAGGACTACGTGGGGTTCAAACCATTGACAAAGACTTCTGAGCCCCAGTGGATCACCGGCTCGGTGCTTTAAGGGGACAGTTTGGATTTTACAATTCAATTTTGATTTGAATGTGACTGCAACACATCAGACAGACTTTAAAGTAAACAAATAAATTTTTTTTTTTTTTTTTAAAAGAGTAAATCTTCAGGAGTTTGTTTGGGTGGCGTGAGAGTGTCCTCTGTATACCTTCTACGGCATCGGTGCTGTAACCACATCCACCACGTCGTCGCACACTCAAGACGTTCCCCTGTTTCCTCTTCTGCAGCCAAACGGAGACCTGCTGTGTGCGGAGCTTGTACATCGACTTCAGGAAAGATCTGGGCTGGAAGTGGATACATAAGCCAACAGGCTACCATGCTAACTACTGCATGGGGTCCTGCACCTACATCTGGAATGCTGACAACAAATACTCTCAGGTAAATTGTGCAATCCGCAAACACGATTTTCCCCTTCGCCGGTTTGTTTCGTGCACACAGTAGAGTCGATCACATTAAGTAGTGAAGTGTGTGGCGTGAGAGTCAGGTCTTGTTAAGAGGCTTTGAATTAAGCTCAATTCACACCTGGTGTTAACACCCAGGGTGATCCGATCACAAGTGGACAGGTCTAAGAACAGCTGACAGCGCGCTTTAGGCAAATTGAGGATGCATTGAGATCCGATCTGCTCAAACCGCATTCGGAGGATGTCTGCGGGGCATCTGGCCGTATTCTTAGTCCTTAAATGATAATCGATCAAGCTTCAGCTTCTTAAAGGAACCGTGTGAAGGATTCAGTGTCATCAAGCAGTGATGTTGCTGATTGTACAGATAGAGAATCTCCTCTAGAGCCAGTGTTTGGTTTGTCCATTCGGGACGACGGCAGAAACATGGCGGCGCAACTTGGCTTGGTCCGTGGAAAGGGACCCACTCCCTATGTAGAACAAACATAGTCTGTGTTTCAGGTGATTATACACGAATATTTTTACGATGCCCCCCCCCCCCCCCCCCCCCCCATGTTGTACATACTGAACATTTAAATGTCAGATTTTGCTGCTGTTGGAAAACAACTCGAGGACTCGGGTGTGTGAATTGTTGTCTCTCTGGTACTCTTCAGTTTGGGGATCAAATAGTTTGAGTTGAAAACTTGAAGAAATCTGAGTCCCTCAAGAGGGTGATGAATTAAAAAGCCTTTAATCAAGTCATGTCTGTTTAATCATAGTAAAAACCTTCGTGCCAATCTCTTACTGGTTAACATACATTTAAACATTAAGAGGCAAGTAACATTTAAACTGACCCAACTTTCCAAAAAGAGAAGAAAAAAAGAAAAAATACAGAGGCACAGTTACAAAAATGGAGACAAATCAAGTTCTCCATTCATTGCGTGGCTTTTAATGTGTAGATCCAAAATTATTCTCTTTGTAAGAGCCTTTTTAACCTGTCGTGGGTTTCCGTGTTTAGCCTCTTTGTAATGTAAAACCTTTGTGTATTGTGGGTTGCCAGTTCTAATAGCATGTTTATGTTCAGCCAGTCTGGCTTTCAGTTTCATTTTGTTCTTTCAATGTAGAAAAACAGCCACATGGACACTCAAATCTGTAAACAACATAAGATGTACTGCAGTTTATAAATGACTTTATATTCTACTTTAGGCCTTATGTCAGTAAAGCAGTTGGTATTGATCATATTACAGCAATGATTACAATTTCAACCTCAACATCTTTTTACAAGTTTGTCATTCAGGATAAATTTGTAAAAAAGTCATCTTGAACCTCTTTGAACCTCAAAATAAAACTAAAAGCCAGACTGGCTGAACATAAACATGTTATTAGAACTGGAAATCCACAGTACCCAATGCCTTTACATTACAAAGAGGCTGACCACGGAAACTGTAATTCGTTGAGGGTATCTGGTACCGAGCGTGTAGAAAAGTCAGTGAGAGGCGGCGACCGGTTAAAAAGGCTCTTACAAAGAGAATCATTTTGGATTTACACATTAAAAGCCACACAATAACCTGGTTTGAATGGAGAACTTGACTTGTCTCCATTTTTGTAACTGTGCCTTTGTTTTTTTGTTTTTTTTCCCTGTCTTTGTAAAACTGGGTCAGTTTAAATGTTTCTTGCCTCTTAATGTTTAAATGGTAAATGGTCTGTACTTGTATAGCGCTTTATCACCTTTCGGTCTCAAAGCGCTTTAACATTGTTTTCCCATTCACACACTAATGAGACAGATCACCATGCAAGGTGCTGCCATCAGGAGCACATTCACCATGGTTCACCATCGGGAGCAACTTAGGGTTCAGTGTCTTGCTCAAGGACACTTAGGCATGTGGACAGGAGGAGCTGGGGATTGAACCACCAACCTTCTGATTAGTGTTCAACCCACTCTACCGTCTGAGCCACAGCCTCCCAAATGTATGTTAAACTATGAAGAGAGTTTTGATTAATATTTGCATTTGGTTTCTAGTCCGTGACATTATGTTTCCTATCAGGTGTCTTTACCTGCTCCCCATGTACTGGGTGACAGTTCATTGGTCCATACTGGTCACGTGACCACTGACCAACACACACATAAGGAACAGCCCAAAGGCATCTGATGACCTGATGACCTGATGAGTGTCTGAGAGGCTGAAACGCGTAGGCAGCAGTTTTTACTATGATTGAACAGCTATGACTGATTAAAGGCTTATTAAGTAATCACCCTCTTGAGTGACTCAGATTTCTCCCAAGTTTTCAACACAACTAGAACACGTAACCAAGGGCTCTGAATATTGGGATGGACATCTTGCTTAATATCCTGACATTATAGATTTACTGATTAATCGAATAATAAGAAAAATGAAATGATAACGTTGTGTTGATATGTCGACATATTAATTATTAATGATAATAACCATTACTTTCGTGGATGTTTAAAAAAAAAAAAAAATGCAGCACTTTGACATACAATAGTGAGTCAATGAAATATTGAAAGAGTGTTTAAGTGGTTAACAAAAGCACTCTTGTAAATCCTCTAAAACTTAATCCTGCATTACAACTGCTTTGGCAAACAACTTGTTGGTGATGAACTGATGCGATTCGAGTTCTCAGTGTTCTGATGTTTCCATTATGTTGTTGTTTATAGATTTTGGCTCTGTATAAGCATCACAACCCAGGAGCCTCTGCCCAGCCCTGCTGTGTTCCCGAAGCACTGGAGCCACTGCCAATCCTCTACTACGTGGGCAGGCAACACAAGGTATCTACACCGCAGCTGTGAAACAGTCATTCTGAGGCGACATGTTTACAGAACCTTTTGTGGGAAGCCAACACTTAGAGATGATTTACTGTGCATTTTTACTTTCAGGTGGAGCAGCTGTCCAACATGATCGTGAAGTCCTGCAAGTGTAGCTAAAAATACAGCATGGCACACTGCGCTCTGCCTCCTCTCAAAACATACAGGGATGGAAGAAGTTGTGTTTGAGGCACCAGAGAGGAGCATGTGACAGAGACAAAGACACAGATGTCATGTGGACAAGGGGAACAAAATATTTAAAGTCAACAGGATCTCCAGCTTTTCTCCTTCAAGCTCTGCTATTATAGCATTTGGACACACGTCAAACCTGGGACTTCTTTATGCTACAGATAATAATTTCTTATGTATATACTTTTTTCTTCTTGCAGTAGTCAAAAAAAATATCTGTCTTGAAATGAATTTATTTATTTGTTGGATGGACAGAGTTGTAGAGAAATGATACATATAAAAGTGTGTCAGTTTGACATGGAGAAGGATTACCACGATTTGTAAAATAAAAAAATTTAAAAAATTTAAAAAAAGCACACGAGGACCAAAGTGACCTTGATGGGAAAAACTTTCATTTGTCACAGATGATTGCCTTCTGGTTGCCACATCAGCTTTCAAAGAGGTCATAGAAAAAGGTGCTTAATCCCAGGTGGTAAACTGTGGTTGTTGGGGTTTTCCTGGAAGATAAGGCAGCAGGTGTTTGGGAAACGAGCAACATTGCAAAGGACAGAAAGAAAAAAACAACACAGGGGATAGTCCAACCTGGGGAAACCCCCGAAGACTGAAAGGGTGGACTCGTCAGCCAACGAGGCAACGTTTCACAGGAACCGTCCATCTGTCGTACTTTCTTTTGTTTGTTTTTACAGCCCATGTGATTTTTACAATGCCTTTAATGTCAGTATCTTTGTGTTCATAATTGAATGCCAGATTGTCCTTGCAGCCTCCTGGTCTGTCAAAGCCGAGAGTGATATCAGCGGGTTATACGAGTGATGACACCACGTCTTTAGATGGTGATGGTCGCAGGATGTGTTTGTGGTGTTGGTTTTAGGGAAGTCATTCAGAGTTGTTGTTTTTTTGTTTGTTTGTTTTTAAATCACACATGGGTAAATTATTGTCTTTTATTTTCAGAGAAAGTTTTTACTTTCATCTGAAATGTGATATTTTCTTCATGACTCAAGATCTGATTCAGCTCCTGGGATTTGCTTTACAAATAAAACCAACACATTTTTCAGCTTTTCACATTTTTAAAGTGCACTTGCTATTTGAAATTTGTTTTTTGTAAATATTTAAAAAAAAATTGGAAATAAACATGTTAAATTATCACATCAGAGTGGAAAACTTTGGGAGAGGTTTCCACTTGGCAGAGAATTAATTGTGTTGTGTAAGTGTGTTTTGCACTTGTCAGGTCATGTGTTTGTTTTGATTCTAAGAATATTTTGCAATATTAAGAAAGACATACTGGCACATACATAATTATGTGGACGTGAATGCAACCAGATAATGCAGTTTTGTCTTAGTAGTTTCAGTTTCAGTCTACTTAAGTGGAAAAAATCTTTACTGAAATGTAACTTTACAAAAACAAAACTGTGACTTTAGATGGCAACGTCATTTGCTGCAGTTCAGGACCATTGTGGAACAATGAAACCCACTTTTCATCGGGTTTTCCTCCTACACTTTATGCAAATACTCTTCTCCTTAAATATCTCACATCTAATTCTTTGCTGATGAGGATTTGTCTCACTGAGAATGCACAGGGAACAAATAACACTTCTTTTAGCAGATGATAAAATCGTAAAACTAGGTTGTGAACTGTCCAATGTAGAAGACAGATCAGTGGAAAAGTGTGCCAGGTGCATGTGAACTATTTCTGGACAACCACTGGATGCCTGTTTACTCTAGACAACCGTGGACTGACTGAGGAAGAGCAGAAAGTCCTGCTGGGCTTTGTGAGCGGCCAAACCAACACCGGAGTTCCCGGACACATGGACCCGTTCTTGGCACTCCCTTTACCTGAAGGGATGCATGCCATACCAAATTTTTTTACTATCTGCATGCACCTTGTCCACCCCACCCCCACCCCCACCCTACCAGCCCCACCCCTCTCCCTCTGTACTCAAGGGATTACTGTCAGCCCATGAGGCTGAATTGGGAATGAGGAGAGCAGGTCCAGACCCGTTGGTAAGTCCCAGACTTAAGGGCAGTGACTACATGGAAAATTAAACACACATACTCTACACATACACATGAAAACACTGAACCCACTGACACACAGCCACAGCTCCAGCACACCAACATCAAATGCCTTACATAAGCTTTGTGCCAGTGAGTGGTGTGGGGGATGCTTGTGCTGCTAACAAGGTGACAGCGATCTGTGCTATCTTGTTCCAAAGCTGGTCATGTTACCCAGAAAGCACAGGAATTTTGTTCCAATGAGACAACACACAAGAGCGCCTGTTTGGAAAGTGCTCGTCAAAGACCGAAAAACAAAGTGCAATGAAACGTGATCGGCATAATTGAATCCCCTCTTGTATCACCTCTCAAAATCAGTCTGAATGATCTGTTGCCAGGTCTTGATTATTAATGCTGCCAAAGCATAACATGCACTGTGTTATCTTGGCAGGGAAAATGCCTGTGTTAAAAGAGTTGTTTTTGTTCCCGAGAAAACAAGATCATTACCGAAAGACATAAGTTTTGTTGGAGAAGACAAGATCATTAAAATTTGACTCTAAAAATGTTTTTTTTTTATTTTCCCTGTAATGACCAAACGAAGTGTATGAATGTCAAGAGGCTCATAAATCTATCACGGTGTTAATGGAACAGGGCCTGAGGGAAGTTAAACTCAAGTAGGCTTGTCCTTCTAACCAATGTTCATTTCTCAACAGCTGCTTCCTCTCAGGCCCTCTGGCTTTTTATGGGACTGAAACAAACTGCTGACACCTCCTGCCACAGAAAAGCACATCCCAGAAAACCCTCTGTCCAAAGACAACTATAGGCAGCACCTCAATACGCATACAAATGTTACACGAGAGGAGAGTTGAGATGGATGCCTGCAGCATTTCAAGGTCAAGCAGGTGTTCGTTTACCACTAACGCAGTCCACGTGCCGAGTTTATGACTGCATGAGTAACCAGAAAATCGTTCTGTTGTTGCTCTTCATCAGTTTTTACATAATTGGTCCTTTAATTGCATCCATATGCAGTGTTTCATCTTCGTTTATCTGCAAAAAATGAAAGGCTCTGTTCACGTAATGTTGCTCGAGCCATTTCTTTCTTTGTGGTATTTTTACAAGTTCACAATGAAAACTGATCACGTTAAATGAAAGCTGATTCGCCGCGCCGCTGGTCTTCAAATGCTATTTCGGGTTCTGTCTTATTACAACATCTATGACATTTGCAATTATATGTCCATGAATCTTTTGCCACAACTGGTCATTAAAAGTGGAGCAGTAAAGCGGCCTGGTGGACGTAGACGGAGCTGACTACGACCTTAATAACAGACTCTGATGTCCTGCTGCTGCGCAGCTTTGCTTCACAAACACACAGCTGCTCAAATCCATTGTTGCTCCAGGTGCTGAGTCTGTGTGCAAGCACACACAAATACACACACATCAACAAACATGCCTTTCTACTCCCAGTTACAACTGTTTTGTAATTTAAATTTTTATTTTTTTCTTAAAAATAATATTGGTTTATATTTTACATGTTCATTGTAACTCTTGATAAAAGACGTCTGGCTGAACAAATGTATGTTTTTGTTTCATTTTTTTATTCACTTTTTTGCCTGTTTTGAATATGATATTTCTTTATTATGATTACTTACTTTAGTTAGTCATAAATATAAAGTTAGATATTATAACTGTATTAAAAGGCTAAATCAATTGTAGTCTTTTTGTTTTGTTTCACTTCATACACAGGATTTTAAATAGTTTGAGGTTACATTCATAAAAGTATTGATTATTTCCTCTTCTAATTCACCCAGATTACTATATTGCATAAATTTGCTAACACAATCTTAAAATAGTAACACACACATGCTAACAAGATTGTAATACATATGAGTTAATCCATGACTCGACCACCTTTGTCTACCGGTTCAGTGAGTCATTACATGTTAAACATCGGGCAAAATGTTAGAAGTGAGTTGACAGATTTTCCCTTCTTCACCTGTCCTGCCTTTACCGCCGTCCCTCTCCTTCACACCTGCAGCTTAAGTTGCGATGCTTATCACAGTGTGAGCCACCCAACCATATCTCTTGCTTCGTCTCCTCTTTTCTCTCTTTACCCTCTAATCTTTTTTGTTAACCCCAGCCAGCTCTCTGAAGATTGCCTGAGAGTTTTGAGTTTTCACCTGAACTAAACAAGGCAAGAGATAGGGGAGGGGGGGAAAAAAAGATGTAGGTGACTGAATGAATGAGGGAAGTACGGAATAAAATACCACACACATTTGCTCGCTAGAAATTTAGCAAATATATTTTAGCACTGATGACTACAAATTAGAAATTAGCTGAAGGAAAACAACAATTGGTAAATGAAAATTGCTCATTTCCTCTTCACCGGATGGTGGCTGGGCTCTTTGTCATGTATATAACCAGTAGCGAACATCATAGCTCAAGATACAGAGGATCAAAGACGGAGGAGAAAAGCTCTCTTCAAAGTGAAAAGTACAAAGGGAAAGTATGACAAACCGTGTGAGAGTGTCTGAGTGTAGTTAAACAGCATGCCATGCCCTGACTCATTTGCTGGACCTCAGTAAGTAAGAAATGTTTTCTAAAAAAGGAAAGGTACCAATTACATTTCTGGACTGGCTCCTTCTCACGGTACCGCCCCTCCATTTCTTTCCTTCTCAGAACCTCTCTCCGTGTCCCTGGACACAGAGGGACAGATCAGCGCCTATAAACAGCTACCATCTCCCTGGGTGATAAACAGAGGAGAGGATCTGGCCCTGAAAAGACAACAACGACCATGTAGGACCTACACCCAGAGGAGAGGCAGCCTCGAAATAGAAGTTCACTCTCACAGCCCCAACCGAGGAGGAGGGAAGAGTCGGTGAGGGACGATGTTTGAGGGTCCCATAGCTGCCCCCATCGAGCGTTTATTACAATAGCATCTGTAACTCACTGACTTTATAACGGAAACCTCTTTCTGGAGTTGTTAAAAACTAAAGGCTAATGTAGTATTGTACTGGATGTGAACACAACAACAGCAATTTAAAATGTTTATCAGTTGTTTTTGTTTCGGTTGACTTGGGGACGGAAAACCTTTTAAACAAGCTGTCAGTCAGACGGCCTTAAATTTATTATCAGAGGTCTTTGTTGCAAACCAAAAGCCGGTCCAGCGTTCACTCTTCAGTTAGCGCCGTAATGTTCTCCTCCAATTGCTGTGAAACATATTCAGCTGTTTAACAAGATGTTTTACTTGGCTGGTAAAACCAAAACAATGAGCTAAAAGAGTCTAAAAGTATTCGTAGGGCTGCAGATTTGGGTTTAATTGTAACTATGTTTGCCCATGTGACCCCATTTTACAGAGCCAAAAAGATTAAAGGATAGTCGAACTAAATGGTGGTCCAGATTACAGCTTTTCATTTGAGGAATTACAACTTCTTTTTTTTGTTTTTTGCTTTATGTAAAAATAAACTGAACATACTGTGTCTGGGTTTTTTAACATTTGGTTGGACAAAACATCTGAAAACGTGATTTTTGGGGGATTTGCTTTCAGTTTAAAGACTTAATTATACGATTCATTCAAGAAACTGACCAGCATATTAATTGACGATCAAAACGATCATTATTTGGAGCTTATATTAGTTGTACGATTCTGTGTCAACGTAGAAAGTACGTTGATCAGTGCAGATAAATCCCGTGTGATTATGGCATCATAACATAATGGCACATTTTTGCGGTACACAAATGAAAAGTGAAGGATTTTGGAAACATGCAGCCGTGTAGTGACTGAAGCCAGCGGACCAGAGGCATGCCAGCGCTGGCAGAGCAGCGGCTCTCCACAGACCCCTTATTGAGCTTGGCTGCACTGACGCTCTCAGTCTCACCGGTGGGACTACACATAAGTTCAATCGCACTCTATTACTCATCCCACGTACTCGTTCGTCCAAGCTCACACACACACACGGATGCACAGACGTAGTAAAAGCAGGGGCAATGCTGCTGACTCCAATTAAGTGAGGTGTGACTTAAGTTACAAATCAAACTCTGCCGTTAAACTGACACAGTGAACAAAAAAGAAATATCATCTTCCCCGCTCGACGAACCTACGTGCGCCTGCACACACACACACACACTGCTTGTATCACGTAGTAACCTGACTCTACTTCTGGAATAAATGGGAGGTTAGGGAGGTGTGAGGTTTTGAGGGTAGCTTTTGGTGGAGGGTCTGTTTTTCATTATTCAACTGTGATCTGCAGCCTCCTGAGGCAGTGGAGCTCTCAGCTGTATTGATGGGCGCACAAGGGTTACGACAGCAGAGAGAAAAGCTCGGCAGCCTGTTCCTCCATTGCCTCCGCTCAGAGGGACATTAGGTCAGCGTGCCGCCACCCCTCCTTTCTCTCCCCACCAGCTCTGAATTCCCCAAAGAACAAAATTCCTCCTTCCCAGTCCCTCTGTTTACGACACGCCATCCTTTGAAGCAACATGCGAGTGTTTGTGTACGTGCACGGGTACACAAATGTGTGTGTGTTTGTCAGTTAGCCTTGAGCAACTGAGCCTTGGTGAATACATAAACGCTTCAGCATGACACTATCAAAGCTAGACTGTGCGTTTGAGCATGTTGGTATTTTGAGGATCGGACACACCTGAGCAGGTATGATAGGAGCATACATCTGTGTGACGGCTGTTTCAGTTGTTGTTTTTTTAACATCGCTGAACTGAAGGCAAAATCTTGACCAATTGAATTACAAAGAGATAGGGAGAGTGCATGAGAGCGATGGGTGGAGGAGAAAGCTGTGAGTCATCACCAAACTTGGGATGCGCTCATTTTAAAAGGCCGAGAGAGGAAGACTGAATGTTGAGACAAAGAAAAACAAATGAGTTGCTATTCTAATTAAAGCAGCCCTAAAGGAGAGGGTGGGGGTGTTAGGGAGAGTCGGAGGTCACAGCGAGCTGAGTCATTCCTTTACACCCATTTCCTGTGATTGGGGCACTTTGGGAGCGGGCAGCCGGGTGAAATTATGTGTATGGTTCATGCAGGCCTTCCTCATTTCTCCTCCCATTCAATGCGCTCTCACGAACAATGATGCGATGCACATACCGCAACTTGGAACATATATATATATATATATATATATATATATATATTCAGACGCACTCATACGTAGATGTGCAATATGAATATATGCACAGAGGCTCACGCATATACATGAACTCATACATATACAAACAGCTGTTGATATTAATTGTTGAATTGTTGGGTTTCTCTGTATAACATTGTAAAGTCTTGCTGTAAGGACTTTAATGTGTTAAGTGCCATGAAATAACCTGTGTGGTGATTTGGCGCAATATAAATAAAGTTGAATTGAATTGAATATGCGGTTCAGACCAGTTAGCACAGCTGTATCTGCCGAGCTCAATTAGCTTGTCATCTGGCAATCTAGCAAAGGGGGCTTACTTTATGTAGCAAACAAACCAGGCGTACTGACCTTGATTAGACTATTAAAAACGGACGTTTAGTGCATCTAATAACAACACAAACTGCAGATAACCATAAAGTATTAACCGCCACGTTTTTAGTTGATCCGCTACTGAGTTCATAAAAATCAAACTCCCCAACGGTCACAACTACCAGCTGGCAGCAGAGCAAGAATACGCAAAACTCGACCAAACTGCCAAAACGGTGAAAGCTGGCCTGAAGCCAGACGACCTGGACGCTGCAGTGACTATCGCCTTTTAATGGACAATGTGGTTTTACAAGACACAACTGAAGTTTCTTTTTATTGCACTTTTAAACTTGTACTCCACTACATTACATAGACGAACACAGTGTATGTATTAAACCACAATATATATATATACATAAAGTTGGTAAAGTATTCTCTATCCTTACCAGCTATTTTAAAAGGTTGTAAAAATGATGTTATCATGACTTCGAGTTTATGTCATTTCTGCTGGTAAAATGTTAGCTTTATTTATACTACACTCTATTTTTAGCTATACTAATACAAAAAAAATTCTGTAAGCAAGACCTGTATGTAGTATTTTAAAAATACGGTTGTTTTTTTTTACTGCTTTCAGTGAAGCGCCTCTTCCTTCCTACACTTTAGGGCAGCAAACAAATATACCAGACTTGACAGCTGCGTTGGCACATCCACTCACATGTACACACACATGTGCTCAACACACACGGACAAGAAAGGAATAGCGTTCGGCAGGTATAACAGAACCCAGACCTTTCAATAGGCACTAATTCAAGCCGGTCGATCTCAGCATCAGTCGAGCCCTCGAGCACTTCTGAATCATAAAGGCTAACTTTCAATACATTGGAGTGGCTGAGAGCTTCACACACAACATGCCCTCAGTGGAAGCATCGGAGACATCTGTGACCAAATTCATTGAGAGTAATCTGCTTGCTGACCACAGTGCCGATAAAGACGGAGATCAAAAAGACCGAGGTCCACTGGGAAGTTGGCGGATAGTATCTGCGGTTGATTTTCAGTTCACACCACCTGATGAACACATGTGACTGAGCCACGAAGGGTGGTCCTCCTTTTCGCCTTGATATATCTACTGGCTGGTCTCTGCGGTACAAATAGGTGAAAAGAGGCCATCTGCTGCAAAGAACACCTAAATCTAATCCTGCTTCCCTTGACTGGCCACCCAAGAGTACAGGATGTGAACTAAGACTTTACAGTAAGGAATTACACTCTCTAGAGATTAAAAAAAGAAAAAAAAAAGACTCAGAGATGAGTCTGGAAGGCACCCAAAGGTCTGTCAGTAGTAAACGCTAACTGACAGGAAAGTCCAACAGTAAGAGCAACAGGAAGAGGAAACACTCCCCCACAACATCCTGGATGGCCTGCCTATGTGTTACTGAATATTTTCAGACGCTGCGCAGAGTTTCTGAGTCTGTGTTTGTGCTTCACAGCTGGTATTGACATGGCAAAGTTTTAGTGTCTCATTAGTGACTAAAAAAAAACACGTGTTCTCAAGTTAGTGTGCGTACGCTATTATGTGGTGTTTGTCGTTCTACTGACTGATATTTACAGTTTGTCTTGAATATTTGTCACACGCTGGTCTGTCTGGTGCGTTGTTTGTTTGTTATTGCCGTCTCGCCACATCAGATCTCGGCAATTCGCGCGGCTGGATCCCCGTTTGGAGACGCCGGGGTGTTTTTCTCAACAGCCCGTCTCTCTTTCCACCTCGTTCGCAGAGAACTATTGAAGTCTTCCTTCCCTTTTAAGTCCCGTAGTCATCTAATGGTCAGAGTATGTGTACCCAGACATCCTGAGTCACTTATGATGAGGCTTCCTTTCTGTGGAAAAGCTTGACCATGTGTGCTGTGCTCGATCGCTCATTGCTCATAAACAGTAGGAGCGCAGCCTGCGATGTAAAATAAACTAGCCGCCACAACATGTCGTCGCTACCGTTAAGTAGCGTGAACACAACAACCACATGGCCAGATGAAAGGGCTGCAGCAGGTCACACAGGCGCTCTGCTTATGTGCCACTGGCGCTTTTGATGGATAATCCCAAGGCGCTTTCTTGTTTTATGAGCTCAACCCCATCAGGGTTGCCGACGAGGACGCCAGTAAAGATGTGGGATGTGGGTGCGACGCAGAGCCCGTCACAAAGGCCGGTGTCAACTCAAGGTGAAATTAGCAAACAAATACAGCTTTGTCTGACCCCAAGTCAGCTGTTGGTGTCTTTCGCAGCCTAAAAAGGAGCACTAAAAATGTATTGTTGAGAAAAAAAATAAGGCGAGATCCCATGTACGGTTAGTCACATGGCAGTTTATGTCACTCTGGATGTTGGATGGTTGATGTCATGAGGCGACGAAGAGACGCAGGACAAGTGGTAAACATCCTTCTCAGGATGCGCCTCCTCTCTCTTTAACAACATTTTCACCTCGAACACTTGCAGCCTCTCGAATCAGCGTGTCTTGTTAACCACCGTCCGACCCCGCTCCACCTATCTACATTCCTCTGTCTCTCTCTCTCTCCGAGGCACACAGACACGGGTCTATTTGCTTGAATTTCTCATTTCCTGTTTGGGGTGTGTATCCGATCCCTTGTTCTCGTGCCCAGCACACATCAAACACTGGTGCTGCTCACAATGAGGAAAAAGAGACAGAAAGGAGGATACACCGAAAGCATATAAATGAGAGAAGGATTACAAAATAAGATGTGAATGGGAGAGGGGTGTGTTTGAAGAGAAGGATGTACATGTGAGGACGTTGGGAAAAAAAAAAAAATCCCCGACTGATGACACAGACAAAAGAAAAACCAACGGAAAATGGAAGAAAAAAAAAAGTAGGAAATACAAAGTGGTTAATTATCATAATATCCACAGATATGGACAAATAAGGCCAGACCGGTGCAAAAAGCAGGAGTTCATGCAAGATCTCCTTTCATCCCTATCTAAGTCTGAAGGAATCTGGGCTGCTTTCACTTCCCATTGCAATTTGTTTTGACTCAATCTAATTATCTGGTTAGTCGGTCATTTTCTAAATTTCCTTTAACAAGGCTGTGGTGCCAGTCAGGCAGGAGGGGGCCGCTGGGTATGAGCCATTAAAAAAAAAAAAAAAAAAAACCAGCCTCCCATAGTCTGCTTCACATTTCCACCGTAAAGAATAGATTCCATTCAGGCTGTGTGTGGGCTTACACTCAGGTATGGAGCGGTGGTTTCAGTGGCTAACGCAGCCATCTTTACTGTGTTAGTTCATGAGTCAAAACTGCCTTGTTTGATTGGAAAAAAAATTCTCAGTCTGTTAGCAAATATGATATAAAACCTAACTAAGCCCTTTTGAATCAACAGAAGAAATGACGAGGGACGTGAGAGTCAACTGGACAAATTTGAAACAGGCAATAAAAAAGAAACGGGTTTAGATTCATTCAGTTTTTGTTTGTGGAAAGAAGTATGAATGTTTACATCAGAACAATATAATCAAAACTCTGCAACGCTGTCTTATCAAACTGTTGACAAACACCAGTGTAGCAGAGAAAATAATGTATTATTCCCATTATTCAACCTGCAAAGTTTAAATGCAAAAGTTAGAAAAATAATTAAAGAAGCAAACAATGCATGTTTTTTTTTAATGTGGATTCAGATTCTTATAAAATGATTAACTGCTCATCAGGACTTAAACTGTATCTGATTTCAGTGCAGAAACTGAAGGCAACAACCTTATTTTAAGCGTAATTTCAAGAAATGTAAACAGACGCTCAACAAAATATAAACACAAATGCTTTTATATACTTTCCTCCGGTCCCCACCCGTACCACCGTGGGTACAGGTCCAAGAAACACAGAAACAGAAGGAGGTTTTAATGTGGAAAGGTGAAGCAGCAGCAGAATTCGTAGGCAGGTATGCATCGCAGTTCCTTTTTTCCGCATTACATGAAATTTCCAACCCTTCACTCTTCTTTAGCAGCGGTGAACACGCAATGTGTCATTAATGGGATGCTGTTTCACACAGTGGCTGATGGTGATGCTGATCAACAGGATGTTTCACTGGAACATTAAGGACAGACTTTGTAATGCTGCTGTATAATGTGAGCAATCCCTACAATTCATGACTCACACTATTGGAAAAAAAAAAAAGAAAGAAGAGAAATGCCCCGCGAACAGTTGACCCAAATATCTAAAACAAGCACATGCGAGATAGATATAAATAAGTAATAGGGTGGAGCTCAAGAGCTTTTAAAAAAAAATTTTTTTAATCTTTTATTTGGCTTTAATCCTTTTTCCTGCCTGCTAGAAAAACACATGGTTCAAATAAGTGCGACCCCCCACAGACTCCCTGAAGTCGGGCGCTCATTAGTGAATTATTAGGAAAGAGTGGAGCAGAGGAGACTGCTGCTATTTCAGCAACTACAAAATAAAAAGTGAACATGACGCGTAAAGGGGCGGAGCGAAAGACTTAAAGGGGGTGTTTCGAAACATTCACGACGCAACGGTCTTATATGCTACAGGATAATATATAGTAACAAGGTCTGGACCAAACCTATGTAACAATATCCTCCGCTCACTCTCAGACCTCATCGTTCATTGGCTTGCGGCCCAGGAATGTCACTCACATTCCCCCCTGACCTTCATCCGTCTCTTTCTCTGGTTGCTCGTATATCTCTGCGCTCCTCCGTTCGTATTTGTTTTAACTTTCTCAGGACCCCTCCAACGCCCCATACTCACGCATCGCTCACCCGAGAGGACAGCAAACCCCTCCCTCCCTCCCACACTGTCTCTCCCACTCACTGTCTGCGTTTACGCTCATGTGGGGCCGAGGCTGTAACGTCGGCTCCTTCTCGGGCAATCTAGTCGTGGGTTGTTTTTTTTTTGTTTTGTTTTGTTTTTTCTTCCCCCTTTTTCCTCCAGCGAGCGCTGCTAGTAAAACCATCACAGAACTAGACGTGTTATGGCTCGGAGAAAGACGAGTCATAGCTAATCTTACTAAGAGAAAGTGAACTCACACTCTGAGGTCAGAAAGTGTACGACGGGGGTCACGGTGAGTCACCCGAGTGTTTGGCCTCTTACTCTTCACTGTGGGATGTTGTTTGTGCGTCAGGGCAGCAGACCGTACTGGACTGTATCCTCTGTGTGTGCCACATGCCTCTAACCAAAACTCAAATACACCAAAATCTCAACCTCCCCCCCTCCCTGACCTCTCCCACCACCCCCCCACCCCCCTCCCTCCCCTCCCGACCCACAGACCAGTTTGATTACAGACACCGTAGAGAGCCTGAAAAGTGAGAGGGGTTCAAGGCTGCGTGATGGTTTTTTTTGCAAACCAGTTATGCTGTGCGTCAGACGCCATGTGTGCGTGAGTAAAGAGCGGTGCACCTGTGCCGTGGGTCCCCTCATCGCTGTGTTTGTGGTCGCTGGAAGACCACATTTCCGCTGCAGCGTCCTCAAGCCGGGAAGCGTCTGGAATACAATCAGAGGGAGTTTGTGAGTCTATACTTTCGTGTAACACGTTAATTAAATCGGACTTTTTGTTCCTCTCGTTTTTTGTTTTGCGGATCAGTCAGGGATACATTTGAGGGAAGGCTATTTTCTTTTTTTTTTCAGTGTGATAATTCCTGAAACACAAATGGGAAAACAGGCCCCTGCAGGAATCATTCACCTAATCTTCAACTAATGATTCGTTTCTATCACATTACTCATCATCTTAAAAATGTTATGGCTAACCTCTCATAAACGTAGTTTGCTCTATCAGCAGTTTTATGGGTGCCTACAAACCAGACGGATTATGCAGCTTTTTATGGGTATTTATGTGAAAGTATGCCCTGACCTCTGCTGGTTAATAAACTACAAGAACTCAAATGAAAATATTGTATCTAGGATACTGTATTTAAATAACAAACTCAATTTACCTCAGTGTCGTAACTAAATCCCGACATACAGGCACTTTACTTTAATTCAAATTAACGGGACACTGCAGAAAATTAAATATTGGACAATCATTATGGGAAAAAAAAACTCCCACAAAAACATGCAGTTTCCATTTCAGACATTATAACCTCAATATAAAATACACACATTATTTGAGAACTCGATTAAAAATTAAAAAAAACAAGATAAAGTGGACAAATAAAAATTCTTGTTTCGTTTCTTGCCTTTGTTTACGTTTTTGTTTTTTTTTCGACAGTGTGTGCATTTTCAAGCCGTAAAGTGTTTTAACATCACTTACCAGTCTAATAAATTACCCTTAATTACAATTTTCGTGATTTTCTCTCAAACAGGAAGACTTTTTTTTGTCCTTCAAAGTAAAACTAGTGACAAACGACAAAACCATAGTTCGAGCAAAACCGCACTTTGCGACCTTTGCGACAGTCCGGTCAATGGCGCACGGATCGGAACACGGCAGCAAGAAGAAGATGGCGGAGGGAGGCAATGATGCGGAGCTACTCAAGGAGAAGGCGAATAAGTACTTTAAAGGTAAACGTTGAAGACCTGTCAAGTCACCGGCTCGTTTTGGGCAGTTTGCGGCAGATATCAGCGCGATCGCTCGCTGCGACGGCGGCGTGACGCCGTCACGGTTAACGGTTGCCGCGGAGCCGGGTGGCACATCTTAAGCTAAGCTAACGAGAGCGTGCTAACCGTGAAGCCCATTCATTGGATCGGGCGGCTCGGCTAGTTAGCCGCGGCTAGTTAGCCGCTCGCGTGCCAACCTTCTAAACGGTGACAGCACCGCGCGTGCCGTCGCGGGGTGTTTTTTTTTTTGGCGCGCTGCTCGGGGCCCTGTGGCGCCAAAACTCCCGTTTGTTTATGTTTGTTTGTTTGTTTTTTTTAGTTGTGACAGTTTGTCGTTAGATCTTTTAAGTGAGGTTTCTCCCCCCCCCTCCTCCCCCTCCTCCTCCCCCTAAATAATAATAATAATAATAATAATAAATCTGTGACGAAGACCAGTCTTTCCGTGTGCTTTAGTTCACGTACGTTGTGGAAAATGCGAGTCGGTCTTTGTGACGCGGACTCCCGACAGATGTGTCCTGATGTTTGAGTTTGGGGAGGCCCCCGGTGTTTTAACCGCGGGTCGAAGTGCGCATGCGCGAGGCCGCGGTCATGGAAAGTGGACTGTTCCGATGCCTGTCTAAAAAAAACAAAAACAAAAAAACAACACGGCTACGAAACCACGTTTTAACGTTTTCTGGGTGCAATGTAAAATGTCTGCATCGTTAGTGACTCTGAGGGTCATATCAACCAACCCACACAAGCAATACGTGCTGATATCATTCAGGACCACAAGTAAAGCTTTATCTGTCTTATTGTCTTTCAGTGAATAATATAGATAATAAAATATAGACAGCATAATACCAGACTGATCACGTGTCTTAACTGCTTCAGATTCATTATTTTTTTTTAAAGTATTTTTGTTTTGCCGTAGTTTGGGATTACAGACTCAGTCCAATAAGAGTTTAACATTTGTTTTTTGTTTTTCAGATAAAGACTATGAAAATGCTATCAAGTACTACTCGGAGGCGTTGGAGCTCAATCCATCCAACGCCATCTACTACAGCAACCGAAGCCTGGCATACCTACGCACAGAGTGCTATGGCTATGCCCTGGCAGATGCTACGAAGGCCCTGGAGATAGACAAAAACTACATTAAGGGATATTACCGCCGGGCCACCTCCAACATGGCACTGGGCAAGTTTAAAGCTGCACTTAAGGACTACGAAACGGTAAGAAATATAGCCACTTTGATTGATGGCAGCTGCGTGCTTTCCGCTGTCATGTTGTCTGAACCTTGAAACATGCAGGACATGAGCGATTGCACAGCCTATATCTGGATTTTCTCTGAAGAAAGCGCCCTCCGGTCCTATTCGTTGACCTGTCACTGCGCGTTAGGCTCTTTATGTTTCCTTACAACCCTGTATTTTGGGGGATTATCCTTTAATCCACTCAGGAAGCCAGTTAGATGCAGCGTGAATAGACTCATACCAAAGCTGTTTATTGTTGTTTGTGCGCTTTTCATAATATGTGATGTAACATGCAAAAAAAACACAAAAAAAACACTTCCTATGAGAAAATAATAGGCTTAATTCATGTTAAGAAAATGTAATAAAACATTTCAGGGGGCCACTATATTAAAAAAAAAAATTGGGTTTTTACAATATTTTTAAGGCACTTTTAATAGATAATAATTATTGCATAATGTCTTTAACATGAAATGAGCCCAGATTAAAATGCATAGTTTTCACCGCCTGTGTGCCAACAGCAATAAATAAAAAGGGATATTGTTGCTGTTCCACAGGAAAGTGTGCAATCTTCCTTTTGTGAGTTGAATACCATCTGTACGTCAGAAAAGTACGTTTACTTGTATTTACCTCTTCAGGTTTGGTTAAATGTTCTCCATTTACAGAACCACACAAATGATTTTCACCCACCTGAAAGCCGTTTGCATAAGAACCTTTATTGTTAATATACTTTTATGAACATTCATTTAATGTTCTTTGCAGGTGATGATTAGCCTCTGTTTGTGTCATATCCTTTCCCTGGTCTGATTACAGGTAGTGAGGGTTCGACCGAACGACAAGGATGCGAGGATGAAGTTTCAGGAATGTAACAAGATTGTGAAACAGAAGGCCTTTGAACGAGCCATTGCCAGTGACGAGATCAAAAAATCTGTTGTTGACTCTCTGGACATTGAAAACATGAGTAAGTTTTCTGTTATTACATGAATATAAAGAAAATATGTTGCAGTTGTAATAATAGTGTGATTTAATCGGGTTTTTTTGCACCGATTAAACAAAACATGTAAAACAGGAGCTGAAAGGTAACAAAACGCGCCGGCGTGAACCATTCGATTCTTGACTGTTTGTGATATTTGAAATTAAAGATGATCTTGCATTGCAGCGATTGAGGACGACTACGTGGGGCCCAAACTCGAAGATGGAAAAGTCACGTTGACGTTTATGAACGAGATGATGGATTGGTTCCAAGACCAGAAGAAACTGCACAGAAAGTGTGCTTACCAGGTAAGCATGTTTATTTTTATTACATAATCAAATACAGCACACTCTCTGAAAGTAGTATTACCTGTAGTACATATTATTGTTGTACTCTTTCAGATTTTGGTGCAAGTGAAAGATCTTCTATCGAAACTACCGAGTCTTGTTGAAATCGCATTAAAAGAGGTAAGAGCTTTCCAGAGAAATAATTATATTCCCTCCTCTGTAACGGGACTGCAGAGCTAGATTGTTTTTTTATTGGCACGCCTACGAACTTAATATCTGTTGTTTTGGACTCTATTCTGTTTCTCTCTTCAACAGGCAGAAAAAATTACTATTTGTGGTGACACCCACGGGCAATACTACGACCTCCTCAACATCTTCAAGTTGAACGGCTTACCCTCAGAGACCAACCCTTACGTATCCTTTCGTTGCGTGAACGGCCACACGTCGGGTTTAAAAAATATTTGTCCGGGCCGGTCATCCTCCAGGTTTGTGCCGTGATGTCTGAACCTGTTCGTTTTAAGTGCTTAACCGCAGCATCCAGCTGTTCAATGGCGACTTCGTGGATCGTGGCTCTTTCTCCCTCGAGGTCATTCTCACCCTCTTCGGCTTCAAGCTACTCTACCCCAACAACTTCCACTTGCTCAGAGGTGAGAGCGCTCACTTGTGTGCCCGAGCATTGTTTTTACATCCGTTACATGTCGATATATTATGCGTCGCCCTGGTTACCGTCGTAGCGTTTATAGAGCAACAGTGAAAGCCGTTTTTTTTTTTTTTCATATTTCATTTCGCTCCGACTGTTAAATTACAGACTTTTGCATCAGCGTATTAAACCTGGATTGTACAACGTGCAGTAACGAAGCTTTATACCTGCAGGCAACCACGAGACGGACAACATGAACCAGATGTACGGCTTCGAAGGGGAGGTCAAAGCCAAGTACACAGCCCAGATGTTTCAGCTCTTCAGCGAGGTCTTCCAGTGGCTGCCTCTTGCACAGTGTATCAACAGCAAAGTACTGGTAAGATTTGGCAACGAGAACTGGAAGACGTGACTGCGGCGGATGGTTTAGATGTTGTTTACCAGCTCAGGCGTCCGTTAAAGGTTTCTGACTCATGGCGTCACGTTTTGATCATTTTCCTAAGTCAATAAATGGAAGCGGTGTAATATTTTACAGTTATTTATAGGATGCTACTTACTGCTGAGAAGATATGACTCTGATGATTATTGTTGTGTGGTTGCACTCACAGTCCTAATAAAGATTCTGCATGTCAGGTGATGCACGGGGGACTGTTCAGTGAAGACGGCGTCACATTGGAGGACCTCAGGAAGATTGACAGGAATAGACAGCCTCCAGACTCAGGTAGGGTCAGACCCCAAACTCTCTCTCTCTGTAGAGAAGAGCAGATCCATTTCATCACCTTCTGCCGCTCTTTCACAGGTCCAATGTGTGACCTGCTCTGGTCGGATCCACAGCCTCAGGTCGGTTCCCACCCAAAAGGTCTAATTCAGAGTCTCCACTGGTGGATGAGCATCATTTTGGATTAAAAATGAATTTGTCCTCCTCTCTCTCTCTCTCTCTCTCTCTCGTGCAGAGTGGCCGGTCGGTCAGCAAGAGAGGAGTCAGTTGCCAGTTTGGGCCCGACGTGACGGAGCGCTTCCTGGAACAGAACAAGCTGGACTACATCGTGCGTAGTCATGAGGTCAAAGGTGAGGGCTACGAGGTCACTCACTCAGGGAAGTGCATCACCGTGTTCTCAGCACCCAACTACTGGTAAGTAATGGCGTCGTCTAAACCGATGAGTCAGCTGTCGCTTTGGCGGGACACTTTCATTTTTCTAATGTCGTATTGTGCCTTTTCCACAGTGATCAGATGGGAAACAAAGGAGCTTACATCCACCTCAGGGGATCAGACCTCAAGCCAGAATTTCACCAGTTCACTGCTGTGGTCAGTAACCTACTCACTAGTGTGTCGTATTAATATACTGTATCTGAAATCAAATTCATTGTTCTGGGAGATTTGTATGTTTGAGATGGTTCATGTTTTTGTGCCCTTTGGTTTTGGTAATAATTTACTGAAGAGCTTCATTGTAAAATTTGAACCTTTCTTTGAATCTGAAAAGTCTGTGAAGTAAATTGTTTAAAAACACAAGTTTGACCACTATTTAAGGAAGTGAACTTTGCAACAGGCCGTTCAAGCTACTAAAACCTTTTGAAAAGCTTGTTGCAGCTTCAACTAATGTTCCTCCTCACGTTCTTCTTCCAGCCTCATCCGAATGTCAAGCCCATGGCGTACGCCAACACGCTAATGCAGTTGGGGATGATGTAGAGGCCACGCTAATCTGTCTGTGACACTGATGACCTCCCGTCGGACCTGAACCCAATCACCCCCCAACCCCAACCCCCACCCCGCCCTTCCTCCGCCACCTCATTCCCTCCCAGCGCTCGGACATGCTCTCGTCTCATGCTCGGCCTAAAGGATCCTTCTCCCCAACAAACTTCAGCTAGTTGAACGCAGAAAAAAAAAAAAACACAAAAAAAGCCACAAAAAAAAAACCAAACCCACATGTTGTAGTTCAGATGGGAGGAGATCACTTAGACCAGCCCACTCCAGAAATGGGATGTATTCCTTCACGTTTGCGGGGGGGAGGAAAAAAAAAAATCCCACATTTCTCGTTGACCAATTTTTCCTGCTCCTTGTTGTTCCATCACCGGGTAAAGAAAGCAGACGAGCCTCCCCTTCTTCAAGCTCCTTGGTTTTTAAATATCTGATATACTCAGCAGATGGCATCAAACCGCTGGTGCGTACCAAAGATCTGTAATGAAAATGTTCCGTTTTTGCAAGGAGTGATCTTGTGACCCTGAAACCCAGCATTGTACTGTTGGCCTGCAGTTTTCGAGCTTTGTGAACTGGTTTAACATCAGCATGTCTATCAGTGTTTCTCAAACCAACCTACAGTATGTCAGTCTCTCTTTTTATTATTTTATTTTTTATTTTACAGGAATATAAAATCTTAATTACAGGTGTGAATCCAGTCTCAAGAAAAAAAAAAAAAAAAAAGAAAGAGATTAGTTGTCTCCGGATACATTCTTAAAGGTGCTGTTTTACCATTAGTGGTGTGTTTAGCTGGTTCAGTCATGTAGCTCGTGACATTTTTACTTTGTACTGCCGCACTGCTTCCTGTTGGGGAAGACAACTGCTGCTGCTCTCCCACCTTTTCACCCTCGATCGTCATCGCGCCACTCGACCCGACAAGCTCCCGCACACAGTCTGCTCTTCAACATCAGCTTTGGTGCGACGCGAACACTGATGGCACCCGAGTCTCCAAACACATGCTAGAATCCCCAGGAGGCTTCTTCACCACCTCATATATCGATTTCTGCAGTACACAAACGTCCAAAATGCAACCCTGTCTTGAAACGCACAGCTGCATTGTCCCAACGGCCCTCAACTTTTTAGACAAAGTAATACACGCTGACGTGTATGTATATATACTGTATCAATGAAAGATTCTGTGTTATGTTTGGAAAAAAATATTGAATAAAAAAGCCAGTCCAGTGATTTTTTTTTTTAATTTATTTTTTTTAAACGAGCTGGTATCTTTATTTATGTCAACTTGTCGTCTGCGCTTGTTTTGTAAGTTTCACATGTTTTTGCATTTAGATAGACAGATAAGAGGTGGGGCATTTAATCTTCACAGCAGCTTATAAACAATTAGGAGGAAAAAAAAAAAAAAGTGCACACAATAAGAACACATTTAAAATTATAATACAATAAGATTTTTTTTTTTTTTATTTTTTTTTTAAAGTAAGACCAGTGAATAATTTCAGACACAAACTATACACACAAAAATAAATAGATGGATGAAAAAAAAAAAGTCAATATTAGATCAAATCTGCGGGACCTTTATTGTATTTTTTTTTAAAAAGGAAGCTAACTTCCGCCTCGTGGCTCCTTGACGTCACCGACTCGCGTGGATGACGTTTTCACTTTGAAGTTCAGAAAGACGTGCAGCGACCGGAGAGGAGGGAGGGCGCGATTATTTGACGTCACCCGCGTTTTTAAACAGCTGATCTCACTCGCTAACTGCGCGCCGTGAGTTGACAAACACGCGGAAACACGAGTTTCACCTTGTTGTGAACCGAGTCGGACACGAAGACGGCTCGCTGCCGCGACACCTGACGTCCGCGACGAGATGCCGAAATACTGCTCGGTACCGAACTGCAGGAATGACTCCGGGACCGGCGGAACCGACCGGAAGAGCTTCTACAAGTAAGTTGTTGATTTAAATTAACGCTTTTATTTGATTTGATTTTAGATAAGAGAGCAGATTAAAGAGGCGTCTTCTAATCCAAGCAGCCTTTTCCTGTTCAACGAGTCGGTCCGCGCCACGTCGATGTTTACAAGTTTTTACTGTCCTCAAATATTTTTTATTTTTTTATTTCAAATTTCACATCGTCATTTTTGGGAAATGTGCAGTTAAGTGTATTTATTTATTTATTTATTTTTGATTTGAGTCTTGGTTTATGGAGCAACCGAGTTTAAAGATCATTTTAAACTTGGAAGTTGACCCATTAAAAAGACTTGCGTTTGATGACGTCACTCTGGATGACGAGCCAAAAAAAAAACAACAACAAAAAAAAAAACACCTCAAAGAGTTGAGCGTCTGTAATCTGATCACTCCCTGTCTGATGCTCTGCTGATGTGGACTGAGAGTTGGCGGTGTGGTTCTCCAGTTTCTGGTCTAGTTTCAAACATTGTGACCGTATTTCTCCCGAAGGAAGCACGAGTGAGTGTGACCGACGCCTGGCGTCTTTTCCATCTTCTCCAGGTTCCCTCTGCAGGACCCGGCCCGCCTGCAGCGGTGGCTGGGGAACATGGGACGTGAGAACTGGACCCCCTCTCGACACCAGTATATCTGCCACGAACATTTTGCACCTTCGTGCTTTAAGGTGCGATGGGGGATCCGGTACCTGGAGAGCGACGCCGTGCCCACCGTTTTCCAAGAGGCGGAGGTATAAACGCACAAAGAAAACTACGGGCGTTGTCATTCAATTTTAAGGGCTGCTCGTTATTGGCCAAATAATTTGGCTGAATACTGAACTCTTGAAAAAGTTGCGACACATAAACACAGATTTTTTTGTTTTTTCCTGTTTATTCAACATTTTACTGCTTTAAATTTAATTGAATTTAAAACTACTGAAATATGTGATCTGGCAAGATTTTTGTTGTTGTTGTTGTTGTTGTTGTAAAAAAGCACATGTATGAAGCGATTATTTCCAATTTACAAAGAGCACGTTATGACAGATTTTGGTGATGGCTGAAGTCGATGGGAAAGTATTTTAGTTTGCAACCCGACAGCTGCTCTCGGTTGAAACTGTGAAACTCTGTCGTGTTGCTTTTGATTGACACTCTTCCCGCTTCTTTCTAGAAACGGAAAGCCGCGGATCACGGCGACAACGAGCCGAAGCGTCTTCGAGACGACAGGACGGCGGCTTTGGACGCCGTGGAGATGCAGAGCACGTTGCACACGGTGCACCTGTACGAGATCGCCGTCAACCCGTCTGAACAGGGAGAAACCGGCTCGGTGGAGTTGAGTGATGTCGGAGAATCTGACCGTTCTGTCCTGACTGGCTCGGAGCCGCTGGCGTCCGCGGGCAGGTTCGAAACTGGGGTGAATTTCCCTTTAACTTTATTCCACGCGGTAGATGACGTAAGCAGCGGCGGAGAGAACACGGAGGTGGTCGTCGTGTCCGAGTGCCCTGCCGGCGAGGGGCGAGATGAGCTTCTTCATGGAATCACTGCCACCCTTTTAACTCGAGGCCACAAACTGGTCCTCAATGACTCCGCGCTCGGTTGCGCAGACGAGGCCGTAGCTTCCGATGCGGTCGAAGATGCGTCTTACACCACGGAGGAGTTCTCCGACGTCCACGAAACTCAAGTCATCGCCTACTTCGAGACGATACCGAATGTTCTCCCCGCTGAAACCTCCAGCCAAAAGGTGATTTCCCCGGATACGGTGCTGTCGTCCGCTCTGAGCTCCAAGCCCATCACGTCCACTGTGCCCATCGTGTCCAAACATGTGGCGCCGCCCCCGACGTCGCTGGTCCTCACCGTGGAACGACTGGACACGGAGGACGGAGACGAAGGCAAGTCGGAGGACGACGACGCGGAGCAGCAAGAACCTCAGCTGGAGGAGCACTGGTGAGCGCCGACTCCTGATCTAAATTACATTCGCTGTAATTTCACTCATAGAAAAATGTATTTGGTTTTAATCAAGAACACAGTTTACATGAGGTCAGATTTAATTAGCCAGTTTCCTGTGAGCTCTCACTGTATTCCAGCTCATACTGTGTCTTTTCGTGTTGCGTGAACAGCTACCACAAGAACAGCTTGAGCAAGGAGCAGCTGGAGGCGATTGTGGCTGAGCTGCAGAAAAAGGTGAAAGTGCTGCAGCAGCGACACCGCCGACACCTGGAGAAACTTCTGGGCCTGGAGAACACCGTCAGTCAGCTGAGACAAAACAACCTGCTGAACGAAGAGCGCCTGCAGCTGCTTGAGAGGGTATTTTATTTTATTTATTTTTTTGAGTTCATTTTGTGTGTTATATTTGTAGTATTTAACCCCCCGTCCCCTCCTTTCCTCAGGCTTACCTGCAGACCAGTGCAGCGGTGTCGGATGCCGGCGAGACTGTTGCCATCATCTACGAAGAGGACGACGGTGCGTACTTGTATACGCCGCTGAACAATGCAGAGGCAAAGCTGTGACACCCAACTGACCACGGACATCTCACCTGTCTGCCTGCTGCCCGCTTTGCCAAAATACAAGTAACGAGGCTAAAAAAAGAAATAATGCTACGTCATTTTGGTTTTGTGTAATCAAAAGAAAATCTGTGGATGAAATGAGGAAAATGTGTTGGTCCATCTGCTATGAGCTTTGCACAAATATAGATGATTAATATATGACCGTGCTGAATGTGTTGTTTTTTTTTAAGGTTGTTTACCCACGACCCAACTCATCTTTAACAAACATTTGTTTGACTTATTAAAATATTTTTGTTTGTGAAAATGCATATCAATCAATCAATCTTATTGAAAGAGCAGAATCACCATGCAACATGGTTCCAATACATTCTATAATTAAACATGAATAAAATAATACAAATTTAAAAAAGACAATCACATTAAACGTTATCAGCTGACAGAACGTGTGAAAAATGATTTTGACAAAACATTAACATTAAAGGGATGTTAAAAAGACTTTGATTAAGTGAGTAAAGGTTGGTGTTCAGTTTTATTTGAAAGAATTCACCTGAATTTGCTTCATTAACGCATCATTAAAGGTCATTTCAGAGGAAATGGGCACATTTTCTGACAGTTTTTTTTGGTGCAATGCCACTGTTGGCCACTAGGGTCCATTAGACTCTCAAAAAGAGTCAACAAGTTCTCCTGATCAGTGCTGTGGTGGTCTTTGTGCCAGACTTGAGGCTTTGAACTGGATGTTCTCATGGTGGGTTGCCACGTGGTCTCGCTGCACAGTCCTGTAATCAAAGAAGCACATTGTGATGCATTGAAGGATCGGAAGAGGTGAAAAAAAGCAAATATTTGCTTCTACAAAACGGCCTTAATCCTCCAGAGGCTTAATTGGGTTCAGTAGGTTTTAGGTCAATATTGGTGCATAAAACTTATCTAAATTAACTACAGGGTAACTTCTGTGACTTTAAGAAGCAGTAAAACAAAACAAGCTTTAACATTTTTTTTTATCATGAGTCCTTTTAGTTATCTTTTTCTAAGCAGTTGTTGTTTAAGTTTAGCAATAAAACACAGCAGCTACCAAACATGTGACTTTAATCACTAGTATGATACAATAAAAATAGTATATATATATATATATATATATACAATTTTTATATTTTTATATTGTTTATATATATATATATATACATCTAATAAAAATAGATGTGTCAGAAAACTGTCTCAGTGACCGGTCCAGAGTCCTCTTAACAGGATAATGACCAAAAACACAAACACAGCTAAAACCACCCCAGAATGGACGAGAACAACTGGAACATCTGCGTTAAAGAGCTGAAACATGCAGGCAGCCTTCAATAAGAATGAATCTAGTGTAATTTAGGGGGTTATTTAGATTTTAAATCAACATTGGGGCAGTTTGTTCCAGCTCACATGTTGTTGGTTCACGAGTTTAATCCTGCAGTTCGCTCTGCTCTCCACTAGAGGCTGATAAAGTGCTTGTAAATTGTGACCTGGAGTCAGTCTGCCAAGTAGCTTAAAAAACTCTTCACAGGATCCCCCTTGAATATTCTAGGAATAACCCCTTATGATGTCATACACAAGATGCTCTGCGTTTCCTGCTCAGCCCAGCAGACCTACTAAAAAGAGAGGCTGTTCCCACCTGACGTCATCAACCCATCCCGAGCCGTCCACAGTACTCGTCAGTTATAAGGAAAAACATCACCTGAGACTTCATCTACACTAATAATTCTATATTTGTATTCATTTCCTTGACTGGAAGATATTTTTTACAGCCCTTTAAATTTATTCTTTCGAGGAGTCCACACTTTTTTTCATTTTTTTTTTCATTTTTCCAATGACAATAAATTTTATAAATATTTTTAACAACATGACAGTTTCAAACTGCAATCAAACCAATGACCTTCTCACTGAGAGGAACCAGCATTAACCACTACACCACTATGCCTGTGATAGTACAGCTTTCTTGTATGATTTTGACGACATGCTATAGTATGACTTTTTTTTTTTTTAAATTTCCAATGATAATAAAAAATATATATATATTTTTTAAAACATGACATTTTCAAACTGGAATTGAACCAATGACCTTCTCACAGAGCACCAGCACTAACCACTACACCACTTTGAGGGAACTCAAAGACACGTGAGTGTTGAATTTGACAAATACTACCAGCAGAGTGTACAACAACCTTCGGTAAATATACAGTGGGTACGGAAAGTATTCAGACCCCTTTAAATGTTTCACTCTTTGTTTCATTGCAGCCATTTGCTAAAATCAAAAAAGTTCATTTTATTTCTCATTAATGTACACTCAGCACCCCATCTTGACAGAAAAAAACAGAAATGTAGAAATTTGTGCAAATTTATTAAAAAAGAAAAACTGAAATATCACATGGTCATAAGTATTCAGACCCTTTGCTCAGTATTGAGTAGAAGCACCCTTTTGAGCTCGTACAGCCATGAGTCTTCTTGGGAATGATGCAACAAGCTTCTCACACCTGGATTTGGGGATCCTCTGCCATTCTTCCTTGCAGATCCTCTCCAGTTCCGTCAGGTTGGATGGTGAACGTTGGTGGACAGCCATTTTCAGGTCTCTCCAGAGATGCTCCATTGGGTTTAGGTCAGGGCTCTGGCTGGGCCAGTCAAGAATGGTCACAGAGTTGTTCCGAAGCCACTCCTTTGTTATTTTAGCTGTGTGCTTTGGGTCATTGTCTTGTTGGAAGGTGAACCTTCGGCCCAGTCTGAGGTCCAGAGCACTCTGGAAGAGGTTTTCTTCCAGGATATCTCTGTACTTGGCCGCATTCATCTTTCCTTCAATTGCAACCAGTCGTCCTGTCCCTGCAGCTGAAAAACACCCCCATAGCATGATGCTGCCACCACCATGTTTCACTGTTGGGATTGTATTGGGCAGGTGATGAGCAGTGCCTGGTTTTCTCCACACATACCGCTTAGAATTAACGCCAACAAGTTCAATCTTGGTCTCATCAGACCAGAGAATCTTATTTCTCATAGTCTGGGAGTCCTTCATGTGTTTTTTGTCAAACTCTATGCGGGCTTTCATATGTCTTGCACTGAGGAGAGGCTTCCGTCGGGCCACTCTGCCATAAAGCCCCGACTGGTGGAGGGCTGCAGTGATAGTTGACTTTGTGGAACTTTCTCCCATCTCCCTACTGCATCTCTGGAGCTCAGCCACAGTGATCTTTGGGTTCTTCTTTACCTCTCTCACCAAGGCTCTTCTCCCACGATTGCTCAGTTTGGCTGGACGGCCAGGTCTAGGAAGAGTTCTGGTCGTCCCAAACTTCTTCCATTTAAGGATTATGGAGGCCACTGTGCTCTTAGGAACCTTGAGTGCTGCAGAAATTGTTTTGTAACCTTGGCCAGATCTGTGCCTTGCCACAACTCTGTCTCTGAGCTCCTTGGACAGTTCCTTCGACCTCATGATTCTCATTTGCTCTGACATGCACTGTGAGCTGTAAGGTCTTATATAGACAGGTGTGTGCCTTTCCTAATCAAGTCCAATCAGTTTAATTAAACACAGCTGGACTCCAATGAAGGAGTAGAACCATCTCAAGGAGGATCAGAAGAAATGGACAGCATGTGAGTTAAATATGAGTGTCACAGCAAAGGGTCTGAATACTTATGACCATGTGATATTTCAGTTTTTCTTTTTTAATAAATTTGCACAAATTTCTACATTTCTGTTTTTTTCTGTCAAGATGGGGTGCTGAGTGTACATTAATGAGAAATAAAATGAACTTTTTTGATTTTAGCAAATGGCTGCAATGAAACAAAGAGTGAAAAATTTAAAGGGGTCTGAATACTTTCCGTACCCACTGTATTTCACCTGAATTATTTCATATTTATTTTTATTTATTTGTGTTTGAAAGCTTAGTTTGTGCTTTGGAGCAGAGCATGACGTGCCTCCAACATTTCTATAAATGGGCACATAAATTACCTTTGATACGTTTATCAATGTAGAATCAGTATCTGAGCTGTTCTTTGTTTTTTGTTTTACTATTGACCGTGTTTTAAGATGCTGAATTTGGTTTCCAGTTGGGCACTTAATGGCGACATTCAGCTCGGAGCGATCAATTCTCCGTTTTTTGCACATTTTAATGATTTAAAAGTTTGTTCATATGTTTCAGAAGACGGACTTTCACGTTTCACAATTTATTCTATTTGTCAAAAAGCAAAAGCTTCTGCTGTTCACACTCCAGACCAGCAGATGGCAGATGTGGATGTTAGTGTCACACCACAAGCAAACAACGAAACGGGAAGTGATCCCAGTGCTGAAAACACGATTTGTGTGTTTTTCGTCTTCTTTTTTTTAATGATGTGAATCTAACTCTTTTGCCTGCAATATAATTTAGTTTTCGTTCAGTTGAACGTCTGTTTGGTTTTCTGTCATTTGTAGTAAGTTAAAGTCGGTGATCTTTAAATCGCTTTTGATATGTAAATACCGCATTGCATCACGGGATAGGGTCAGCAGTATTTTATCTTAAAATATAAGGTGAATAATGATTGTGGGCTTCGGTACAAACCCTCTTCATCTACACTGACATGGTGTGGAGTCGCAGCCTGCGGATATCTAGTTGTTCAGTCTTATATTGTTGCACCATTTAAAAACACTGTAGAGGAGCTGTGTTTCTAACTTTACTTCTGTTATTATTTATTTATTTATTTTACTCTGAAGTCAGTCAACAAATCAACAAAGTAAAAACAAAAAGTTGTTTTACGTGTTTTTATTTTTTCTGAATATCAGATGTGGATCAAACTCTTTTTGGTTGCAGTTTCACTTTGCTTTGTTTCATCTGAACTTCCTGTTGAGTTGATTGTTATTTGTAGGAGAATGGATCAATAAAATTGGTGATTTTAGGTTAGATTTTGAGACATGTGCAAAGCATTGCATTATGGGAAAACGAGCTGTAGTTTTTCGGATGTAAATAATCTTTTTCTGTCTTTTCTACAAACCTGCTTGTCTTGTCAGCACCATCACCATTAACTGCACATCGTTACATAATTGTACGATGACCCCCAAAAAGTTAGTTTGTCTCTGAAACCTGAAGTGAGATGGACAGTGTGGAGAATGACCTCGTGGTCTCTGCCGTGTTAACAGTATCGCTTCTCGGCCTTTTGGCTAAGATCAAGTGTAGTATCTGTTCTTATCAGTTTAATATCTGATACGTCCCCTACCCGGGGACCATATATTAAATTGATTTTTGGAGCAGGGAGATGGAATAGGGGCTTGCTCCGTCCACTCCACGCATCGACCTGGTATTGCAGTACCTCCAGGAACGGTGCACCCCCATCTACGTGTTAATAATAAAGCAGCCAACTGACTTAAGTATCATTATATCTCTGACGTTTCCTCATTATGGCCCGAGCACCGAGTATCGGTGTGAAAGCTCTATTGTTTTCACTAGAGATGTTCTTAGTCGTTCTTGGACGTTCTTATTTTTACCTAAAGTCATTTGCCTTTTTGGAGACTTTATTAAATTATATTCTGCTATAACTCTGCTTCGTCTTAAATATCCCCGCGGTTTGTTTTGTTCTCCACTAGATGGTGCTGGAGCTCTGCATGTAGTTGTGTAGTGTTAATAAACAGGTAAATAATATATTATAGTAATAAGATATGGAGAACTCATTGTTTTTAGTGCAAGTACAAGTTGGGACTTTAAATAAAGTCGTTTTGTTTGGCCTTTGTCTCCTCAGTTTTTGTCAAGGCTTTTAAGCTGGGTCATGACATTGTAGTTTTTTTTTTTTTTTTTTTTCACCTTTTCTTTTTTTAACCTTTAAATATTTTTCCTTTTTTTTATCAATATAAATTTGATTTTTCACATTTTAGACAACATGCTATAGTATGACTTTTTTTTTTTTTTTTTGCAAATTTTCGACGACATGCTATAGTTTGACTTTTTTCATATTTTAGATGAAATGCTATAGTATGACTTTTTTTTTTTTTTTTTTTTTTTAATTTCCAATGATAATAAAAACTATATATATTTTTAAAAACATGACATTTTCAAACTGAATTGAACCAATGACCTTCTCACAGAGCACCAGCACTAACCACTATACCACTTTGAGGGAACTCAAAGATAAGTGAGTGTTGAATTTGACAAATATGAACATGCCCATACTACCAGCAGAGTGTACAACAACCTTCGGTAAAATTTATATCACCTGAATTATTTCATATTTCTTTTATTTATTTGTGTTTGAAAGCTTAGTTTGTGCTTTGGAGTAGATTTTTGCACTGCATGTTGTTGTGCAGTGTTAATAGACAGGTAAATCATATGTTATAGTAATACGATATGGATAACTCATTGTTTTTAGTGCAAGTACAAGTTGGGACGTTAAATAAAGTAGTTTTGTTTGGCCTTCTTCTCCTCAGTTTTTGTCAAGGCTTTTAAGCCGGTTTGTGACATTGTAGTTTTTTTTTTTTTTTTTGGGGGGGGGGGGGTTTCACCTTTTTTTTTTTTTTTTAAACCTGTAAATATTTTTCTTTTTTATCAATATAATTTTTTTCCTCATATTTTGAACATGCTTAGTATGACTTTTTTTTTTTTTTTTTTTTTTTTTTTTTTTTTCCAATGATAATAAAAAAATATATATATATTTTATAAAAACATGACATTTCCAACTGGAATTGAACCAATGACCTTCTCACAGAGCACCAGCACTAACCACTACACCACTTTGAGGGAACTCAAAGACACGTGAGTTTTGAATTTGACAAATATGAACATGCCCATACTACCAGCAGAGTGTACTACAACCTTCGGTAAATTTATTTCACCTGAATTATTTCATATTTCTTTTATTTATTTGTGTTTGAAAGCTTAGTTTGTGCTTTGGAGCAGAGCATGACGTGCCTCCAACGTTTCTATAAATGGGCACATAAATTACCTTTGATACGTTTATCAATGTAGCATCGGTTACGTATCTGAGCTGTTTTTTGTTTTTTGTTTTACTATTGACCGTGTTTTAAGATGCTGAATTTGGTTTCCAGTTGGGCACTTAATGGCGACGTTCAGCTCGGAGCGATCGATTCTCCATTTTTTGCACATTTTAATGATTTAAAAGTTTGTTCATATGTTTCAGAAGACGGACTTTCACGTTTCACAATTTATTCTATTTGTCAAAATGCAAAAGCTTCTGCTGTTCACACTCCAGACCAGCAGATGGCAGATGTGGATGTTAGTGTCACACCACAAGCAAACAAAAAAACGGGAAGTGATCCCAGTGCTGAAAACACGATTTGTGTGTTTTTACTTTTTTTTTTTTTTTTTTTTTTTTTTTTTTAATGATGTGAATCTAACTCTTTTGCCTGCAATATAATTTAGTTTTCGTTCAGTTGAACGTCTGTTTGGTTTTCTGTCATTTGTAGTAAGTTAAAGTCGGTGATCTTTAAATCGCTTTTGATATGTAAATACCGCATTGCATCACGGGATAGGGTCAGCAGTATTTTATCTTAAAATATAAGGTGAATAATGATTGTGGGCTTCGGTACAAACCCTCTTCATCTACACTGACATGGTGTGGAGTCGCAGCCTGCGGTTTTGGTTCATTTGTAGACGGTCAGCACCGGCAGTCTGCCCGGTTTGTGTGTGAAAGACTTCCCCGTCGGTGATGTGTACAACTCATACTTACCTGGCAGGGGAGATACCATGATCATGAAGGTGGTTCACCCAGGGCGAGGCTCAGCCATTGCACTCCGGCTGTGCTGACCACTGCGAATTCCCCAAATGTGGGAATCTCGACTGCATAATTTCTGGTAGTGGGGGACTGCGTTCGCGCTCTCCCCTGATAACTTGGTGAAAATAAAACAACTCCTTCATTCAGCAGATATAACATATCTAGTTGTTCAGTCTTATGTTGTTGCACCATTTAAAAACACTGTAGAGGAGCTGTGTTTCTAACTTTACTTCTGTTATTATTATTGTTTTTACTCTGAAGTCAGTCAACAAATCAACAAAGTAAAAACAAACAGTTGTTTTACGTGTTTTTATTCTTTTTTCTGAATATCAGATGTGGATCAAACTCTTTTTGGTTGCAGTTTCACTTTGCTTTGTTTCATCTGAACTTCCTGTTGAGTTGATCGTTATTTGTAGGAGAATGGATCAATAAAATTGGTGATTTTAGGTTAGATTTTGAGACATGTGCAAAGCATTGCATTATGGGAAAACGAGCTGTAGTTTTTCGGATGTAAATAATCTTTTTCTGTCTTTTCTACAAACCTGCTTGTCTTGTCAGCACCATCACCATTAACTGCACATCGTTACATAATTGTAGGATGACCCCCAAAAAGTTAGTTTGTCTCTGAAACCTGAAGTGAGATTGACAGTGTGGAGAATGACCTCGTGGTCTCTGCCGTGTTAACAGTATCGCTTCTCGGCCTTTTGGCTAAGATCAAGTGTAGTATCTGTTCTTATCAGTTTAATATCTGATACGTCCCCTACCCGGGGACCATATATTAAATTGATTTTTGGAGCAGGGAGATGGAATAGGGGCTTGCTCCGTCCACTCCACGCATCGACCTGGTATTGCAGTACCTCCAGGAACGGTGCACCCCCATCTACGTGTTAATAATAAAGCAGCCAACTGACTTAAGTATCATGATATCTCTGACGTTTTGTCATTATGGCCCGAGCACCGAGTATCGGTGTGAAAGCTCTATTGTTTTCACTAGAGATGTTCTTAGTCGTTCTTGGACGTTCTTATTTTTACGTAAAGTCATTTGCCTTTTTGGAGACTTTATTAAATTATATTCTGCTATAACTCTGCTTCGTCTTAAATATCCCCGCGGTTTGTTTTGTTCTCCACTAGATGGTGCTGGAGCTCTGCATGTAGTTGTGTAGTGTTAATAAACAGGTAAATAATATATTATAGTAATAAGATACGGAGAACTCATTGTTTTTAGTGCAAGTACAAGTTAGGACGTTAAATAAAGTCGTTTTGTTTGGCCTTTGTCTCCTCAGTTTTTGTCAAGGCTTTTAAGCTGGGTCATGACATTGTAGTTTTTTTTGTTTTTTTTTTCACCTTTTCTTTTTTTAACCTTTAAATATTTTTCTTTTTTTATCAATATAAATTTGTTTTTTCACATTTTAGACAACATGCTATAGCATGACTTTTTTTTCAAATTTTCGACGACATGCTATAGTTTGACTTTTTTCATATTTTAGATGAAATGCTATAGTATGACTTTTTTTTTTTTTTTTTTTTTTTAATTTCCAATGATAATAAAAACTATATATATTTTTAAAAACATGACATTTTCAAACTGAATTGAACCAATGACCTTCTCACAGAGCACCAGCACTAACCACTATACCACTTTGAGGGAACTCAAAGATAAGTGAGTGTTGAATTTGACAAATATGAACATGCCCATACTACCAGCAGAGTGTACAACAACCTTCGGTAAAATTTATATCACCTGAATTATTTCATATTTCTTTTATTTATTTGTGTTTGAAAGCTTAGTTTGTGCTTTGGAGTAGATTTTTGCACTGCATGTTGTTGTGCAGTGTTAATAGACAGGTAAATCATATGTTATAGTAATACGATACGGATAACTCATTGTTTTTAGTGCAAGTACAAGTTGGGACGTTAAATAAAGTACTTTTGTTTGGCCTTCGTCTCCTCAGTTTTTGTCAAAGCTTTTAAGCCGGTTTGTGACATTGTAGGTTTTTTTGGGGGGAGGGGTTTTTACCTTTTTTTTTAAAAAACCTGTAAATATTTTTCTTTTTTATCAACATAATTTTTTTCCTCATATTTTGAACATGCTTAGTATGACTTCTTTTTTTTTTAATTTCCAATGATAATAACAAAATATATATATTTTATAAAAACATGACATTTTCAAACAAATTGAACCAATGACCTTCTCACAGAGCACCAGCACTAACCACTACACCACTTTGAGGGAACTCAAGGACACGTGAGTTTTGAATTTGACAAATATGAACATGCCCATACTACCAGCAGAGTGTACTACAACCTTCGGTAAATTTATTTCACCTGAATTATTTCATATTTCTTTTATTTATTTGTGTTTGAAAGCTTAGTTTGTGCTTTGGAGCAGAGCATGACGTGCCTCCAACGTTTCTATAAATGGGCACATAAATTACCTTTGATACGTTTATCAATGTAGCATCGGTTACGTATCTGAGCTGTTTTTTGTTTTTTGTTTTACTATTGACCGTGTTTTAAGATGCTGAATTTGGTTTCCAGTTGGGCACTTAATGGCGACATTCAGCTCGGAGCGATCGATTCTCCATTTCTTGCACATTTTAATGATTTAAAAGTTTGTTCATACTTTCAGAAGACGGACTTTCACGTTTCACAATTTATTCTATTTGTCAAAATGCAAAAGCTTCTGCTGTTCACACTCCAGACCAGCAGATGGCAGATGTGGATGTTAGTGTCACACCACAAGCAAACAAAAAAACGGGAAGTGATCCCAGTGCTGAAAACACGATTTGTGTGTTTTTACTTTTTTTTTTTTTAATGTTGTGAATCTAACTCTTTTGCCTGCAATATAATTTAGTTTTGTTTCAGTTGAACGTCTGATTGGCTTTCTGTCATTTGTAGTAAGTTAAAGTCGGTGATCTTTAAATCGCTTTTGATATGTAAATACCGCATTGCATCACGGGATAGGGTAAGCAGTATTTTATCTTAAAATATAAGGTGAATAATGATTGTGGGCTTCGGTACAAACCCTCTTCATCTACACTGACATGGTGTGGAGTCGCAGCCTGCGGTTTTGGTTCATTTGTAGACGGTCAGCACCGGCAGTCTGCCCGGTTTGTGTGTGAAAGACTTCCCCGTCGGTGATGTGTACAACTCATACTTACCTGGCAGGGGAGATACCATGATCATGAAGGTGGTTCACCCAGGGCGAGGCTCAGCCATTGCACTCCGGCTGTGCTGACCACTGCGAATTCCCCAAATGTGGGAATCTCGACTGCATAATTTCTGGTAGTGGGGGACTGCGTTCGCGCTCTCCCCTGATAACTTGGTGAAAATAAAACAACTCCTTCATTCAGCAGATATAACATATCTAGTTGTTCAGTCTTATGTTGTTGCACCGAGTGATGGTGAGATGAAGCCTCATGAGGCATCCAACCACTTCAGCCAGTTGGTTCCAGAAAGGGTTCATTACTCGAAGCTTCATGTGAACACGGAACCACCTACTGGCCAAGTGTATAATGACAGGCAGCTGTATCTGAACCACATCATGTGATGCATTGAATGTTTGTGTCTATTATGGCTGTTGGGAATGACTATGAATTACTAAAATGTATGACCAAATAATTTCTGTACATAAATTATCACATATGTGCACAATAAAACAGTTTTTGAATGTATTCTGTGTGTGTACATCTTCCCAAAATGGTAGTATCATATGATATGGCAGGTTGTGTAATCATGTTTTTCTGTCACTTTAGGAAAATGGCATGGGCTTAAGCAGGCAGAGGACAGTGGAAGTGCTTGTGTAACTAGGAAGAGGGGACTGAATATGCTTGTGTAACTTGGACAATGATGTACAGGACAGGGGACATTTTATTCATTTTTATTCAGAAATAACAGTTTCTCAACAGTTTTTGGTTTTGTGGATGTCCACATGTCAGAAGTAAGGCTAACAGCAGCCACCTTTTCCACTTTAGCCTTCTCCTTCTCCTTAGCTGACTCATACTTGGCCTCCACCATGGCCTTCAGAGCCTCAAGGAAAAAATATATAGTGCTGAACTGTGAGACACAATAAAGTACTCATTTGTTTCATGCATGCACCCATACATACCTGCCTTGTAGGGAGGACATAATTAGGATCCAGTTTGGACACAAATGCCCTGAATCCAACATCATCCAAAAGCAGCCAACTTACTTAAGTATCATGATATCTCTGACGTTTTCACATTATGGCCCGAGCACCGAGTATCGGTGTGAAAGCTCTATTGTTTTCACTAGAGATGTTCTTAGTCGTTCTTGGACGTTCTTATTTTTACCTAAAGTCATTTGCCTTTTTGGAGACTTTATTAAATTATATTCTGCTATAACTCTGCTTCGTCTTAAATATCCCCGCGGTTTGTTTTGTTCTCCACTAGATGGTGCTGGAGCTCTGCATGTTGTTGTGTAGTGTTAATAGACAGGTAAATAATATATTATAGTAATAAGATACGGAGAACTCATTGTTTTTAGTGCAAGTACAAGTTAGGACTTTAAATAAAGTAGTTTTGTTTGGCCTTCCTCTCCTCAGTTTTTGTCAAGGCTTTTAAGCCGGGTCGTGACATTGTAGTTTTTTGGTGGTTTTTTTTCTTCTTTTTTTTTTTTAAACCTGTAAATATATATATATATATATATATTTTTATCAATATAATTTTTTTTCATATTTTGGACGACATGCTTAGTATGACTTTATTTTTTTTTTTTTTTTCAATGATAATAAAAAAAAGTTATATTTTTAAAAACATGACATTTTCAAACAGGAATTGAACAAATGACCTTCTCACAGAGCACCAGCACTAACCACTATACCACTTTGAGGGAACTCAAAGATAAGTGAGTGTTTAATTTGACAAACATGAACATGCCCATACTACCAGCAGAGTGTACAACAACCTTAGGTAAATTTATTTCACCTGAATTAATTCATATATCTTTTATTTATTTGTTTGAAAGCTTAGTTTGTGTTTTGGAGCAGAGCATGACCTGCCTCCAAGGTTTCTATAAATGGGCACATAAATTACCTTTATTGGTCATTGGTTCAATTCCAGTTTGAAAATGTCATGTTTTTAAAAATATATATATTTTTTTATTATCATCGGAAAATTTAAAAAAGTCATATTACAGCATGTCGTCTAAAATATGAAAAAAAGTCATACTATAGCATGTCGTCCAAAATATGATAAAAAAGTCATACTATAGCATGTCGTCCAAAATATGAAAAAAAGTCATACTATAGCATGTCGTCTAAAATATGATAAAAAGTCATACTATAGCATGTCGTCCAAAATATGAAAAAAAGTCATACTATAGCATGTCGTCCAAAATATGAAAAAAAGTCATACTATAGCATGTCGTCCAAAATATGATAAAAAAGTCATACTAAAGCATGTCGTCCAAAATATGAAAAAAAAGTCATACTATAGCATGTCGTCCAAAATATGAAAAAAAGTCATACTATAGCATGTCGTCCAAAATATGAAAAAAAGTCATACTATAGCATGTCGTCCAAAATATGAAAAAAAGTCATACTATAGCATGTCGTCCAAAATATGAAAAAAAAGTCATACTATAGCATGTCGTCCAAAATATGAAAAAAAAGTCATACTATAGCATGTCGTCCAAAATATGATAAAAAAGTCATACTATAGCATGTCGTCCAAAATATGAAAAAAGTCATACTATAGCATGTCGTCCAAAATATGATAAAAAAGTCATACTATAGCATGTCGTCCAAAATATGATAAAAAAAGTCATACTATAGCATGTCGTCCAAAATATGAAAAAAAGTCATACTATAGCATGTCGTCCAAAATATGATAAAAAGTCATACTATAGCATGTCGTCCAAAATATGAAAAAAAAGTCATACTATAGCATGTCGTCCAAAATATGAAAAAAAGTCATACTATAGCATGTCGTCCAAAATATGAAAAAAAAGTCATACTATAGCATGTCGTCCAAAATATGAAAAAAAGTCATACTATAGCATGTTGTCCAAAATATGATAAAAAAGTCATACTATAGCATGTCGTCCAAAATATGATAAAAAAGTCATACTATAGCATGTCGTCTAAAATATGATAAAAAAGTCATACTATAGCATGTCGTCCAAAATATGATAAAAAGTCATACTATAGCATGTCGTCCAAAATATGATAAAAAAGTCATACTATAGCATGTCGTCCAAAATATGATAAAAAAGTCATACTATAGCATGTCGTCCAAAATATGAAAAAAAAGTCATACTATAGCATGTCGTCCAAAATATGAAAAAAGTCATACTATAGCATGTCGTCCAAAATATGAAAAAAAGTCATACTATAGCATGTCGTCCAAAATATGAAAAAAAGTCACACTATAGCATGTCGTCCAAAATATGAAAAAAGTCATACTATAGCATGTCGTCCAAAATATGAAAAAAAAGTCATACTATAGCATGTCGTCTAAAATATGAAAAAAAGTCATACTATAGCATGTCGTATAAAATATGAAAAAAGTCATACTATAGCATGTCGTCCAAAATATGAAAAAAAAGTCATACTATAGCATATCGTCAAAATATGATAAAAAGTCATACTATAGCATGTCGTCCAAAATATGAAAAAAAGTCATACTATAGCATGTCGTCCAAAATATGAAGAAAAAAGTCATACTATAGCATGTCGTCCAAAATATGAAAAAAAAGTCATACTATAGCATGTCGTCCAAAATATGAAAAAAAAAAGTCATACTATAGCATGTCGTCCAAAATATGATAAAAAAGTCATACTATAGCATGTCGTCTAAAATATGATCAAAAAGTCATACTATAGCATGTAAGTCTATAATATGATAAAAGTCACACTATAGCATATAGGTCAAAATATGAAAAAAAAAGTCATACTATAGCATATGCGTCCAAAATATGATAAAAAAGTCATACTATAGCATGTCGTCTAAAAATATGATCAAAAAGTCATACTACTGCATGTCGTCAAATATGATAAAAAAGTCATACTATAGCATGTCGTCCAAAATATGATAAAAGTCATACTATAGCATGTCGTCAAAATATATGATAAAAAGTCATACTATAGCATGTCGTCAAATATGATAAAAAAGTCATACTATAGCATGTCGTCCAAAATATGAAAAAAAGTCATACTATAGCATGTCATCCAAAATATGATAAAAAAGTCATACTATAATATGTCGTCCAAATTATGACAAAAAGTCATACTATAGCATGTCGTCCAAAATATGATAAAAAAGTCATACTATAGTATGTCGTCCAAAATATGAAAAAAAATTATACTATAGCATATCGTCAAAATATGAAAAAAGACATACTATAGCATGTCGTCCGAAATATGAAAAAAAGTCATACTATAGCATGTCGTCCAAAATATGAAAAAAAAGTCATACTATAGCATGTCATCAAAATATGATAAAAAAGTCACACTATAGCATGTCGTCCAAAATATGAAGAAAAGTCATACTATAGCATGTCGTCAAATATGATAAAAAGTCATACTATAGCATGTCGTCAAATATGAAAAAGATCATACTATAGCATGTCGTCAAAATATGATAAAAAAGTCATACTATAGCATGTCGTCCAAAATATGATAAAAGTCATACTACTATGGCATGTCGTCCGAAATATGAAAAAAAAGTCATACTATGCTGGCATGTCGTCCGAAATATGAAAAAAAGTCATACTATAGCATGTCGTCCGAAATATGAAAAAAAAGTCATACTATAGCATGTCGTCCAAAATATGAAAAAAAGTCATACTATAGCATGTCGTCCAAAATATGAAAAAAAGTCATACTATAGCATGTCGTCCAAAATATGAAAAAAAGTCATACTATAGCATGTCGTCCAAAATATGATAAAAAAAAGTCATACTATAGCATGTCGTCCAAAATATGAAAAAAAGTCATACTATAGCATGTCGTCCAAAATATGAAAAAAAGTCATACTATAGCATGTCGTCCAAAATATGAAAAAAAGTCATACTATAGCATGTCGTCCAAAATATGAAAAAAAGTCATACTATAGCATGTCGTCCAAAATATGAAAAAAAAGTCATACTATAGCATGTCGTCCAAAATATGAAAAAAAGTCATACTATAGCATGTCGTCCAAAATATGAAAAAAAGTCATACTATAGCATGTCGTCCAAAATATGAAAAAAAAGTCATACTATAGCATGTCGTCCAAAATATGAAAAAAAGTCATACTATAGCATGTCGTCCGAAATATGATCAAAAAGTCATACTATAGCATGTCGTCCAAAATATGAAAAAAAGTCATACTATAGCATGTCGTCCAAAATATGAAAAAAAAAGTCATACTATAGCATGTCGTCCAAAATATGATGAAAAAAAGTCATACTATAGCATGTCGTCCAAAATATGGAAAAAAGTCATACTATAGCATGTCGTCTAAAATATGAAAAAAAGTCATACTATAGCATGTCGTCCAAAATATGAAAAAAAGTCATACTATAGCATGTCGTCCAAAATGTAAAAAAAGTCATACTATAGCATGTCGTCCAAAATATGAAAAAAAAGTCATACTATAGCATGTCGTCCAAAATATGAAAAAAAGTCATACTATAGCATGTCGTCCAAAATATGAAAAAAAGTCATACTATAGCATGTCGTCCAAAATATGAAAAAAAGTCATACTATAGCATGTCGTCCAAAATATGAAAAAAAGTCATACTATAGCATGTCGTCCAAAATATGAAAAAAAAGTCATACTATAGCATGTCGTCCAAAATATGAAAAAAAGTCATACTATAGCATGTCGTCCAAAATATGAAAAAAAGTCATACTATAGCATGTCGTCCAAAATATGAAAAAAAGTCATACTATAGCATGTCGTCCAAAATATGAAAAAAAGTCATACTATAGCATGTCGTCCAAAATATGAAAAAAAGTCATACTATAGCATGTCGTCCAAAATATGAAAAAAAGTCATACTATAGCATGTCGTCCAAAATATGAAAAAAAGTCATACTATAGCATGTCGTCCAAAATATGAAAAAAAGTCATACTATAGCATGTCGTCCAAAATATGAAAAAAAGTCATACTATAGCATGTCGTCCAAAATATGAAAAAAAGTCATACTATAGCATGTCGTCCAAAATATGAAAAAAAGTCATACTATAGCATGTCGTCCAAAATATGAAAAAAAAGTCATACTATAGCATGTCGTCCAAAATATGAAAAAAAGTCATACTATAGCATGTCGTCCAAAATATGAAAAAAAGTCATACTATAGCATGTCGTCCAAAATATGAAAAAAAAGTCATACTATAGCATGTCGTCCAAAATATGAAAAAAAAGTCATACTATAGCATGTCGTCCAAAATATGAAAAAAAGTCATACTATAGCATGTCGTCCAAAATATGAAAAAAAAAGTCATACTATAGCATGTCGTCCAAAATATGAAAAAAAAAGTCATACTATAGCATGTCGTCCAAAATATGAAAAAAAAGTCATACTATAGCATGTCGTCCAAAATATGAAAAAAAGTCATACTATAGCATGTCGTCCAAAATATGAAAAAAAGTCATACTATAGCATGTCGTCCAAAATATGAAAAAAAGTCATACTATAGCATGTCGTCCAAAATATGAAAAAAAGTCATACTATAGCATGTCGTCCAAAATATGAAAAAAGTCATACTATAGCATGTCGTCCAAAATATGAAAAAAGTCATACTATAGCATGTCGTCCAAAATATGAAAAAAAGTCATACTATAGCATGTCGTCCAAAATATGAAAAAAAGTCATACTATAGCATGTCGTCCAAAATATGAAAAAAAGTCATACTATAGCATGTCGTCCAAAATATGAAAAAAAAGTCATACTATAGCATGTCGTCCAAAATATGAAAAAAAGTCATACTATAGCATGTCGTCCAAAATATGAAAAAAAGTCATACTATAGCATGTCGTCCAAAATATGAAAAAAAAGTCATACTATAGCATGTCGTCCAAAATATGAAAAAAAGTCATACTATAGCATGTCGTCCAAAATATGAAAAAAAGTCATACTATAGCATGTCGTCCAAAATATGAAAAAAAGTCATACTATAGCATGTCGTCCAAAATATGAAAAAAAGTCATACTATAGCATGTCGTCCAAAATATGAAAAAAAGTCATACTATAGCATGTCGTCCAAAATATGAAAAAAAGTCATACTATAGCATGTCGTCCAAAATATGAAAAAAAGTCATACTATAGCATGTCGTCCAAAATATGAAAAAAAGTCATACTATAGCATGTCGTCCAAAATATGAAAAAAAGTCATACTATAGCATGTCGTCCAAAATATGAAAAAAAGTCATACTATAGCATGTCGTCCAAAATATGAAAAAAAGTCATACTATAGCATGTCGTCCAAAATATGAAAAAAAGTCATACTATAGCATGTCGTCCAAAATATGAAAAAAAGTCATACTATAGCATGTCGTCCAAAATATGAAAAAAAGTCATACTATAGCATGTCGTCCAAAATATGAAAAAAAAGTCATACTATAGCATGTCGTCCAAAATATGAAAAAAAAGTCATACTATAGCATGTCGTCCAAAATATGAAAAAAAGTCATACTATAGCATGTCGTCCAAAATATGAAAAAAAAGTCATACTATAGCATGTCGTCCAAAATATGAAAAAAAGTCATACTATAGCATGTCGTCCAAAATATGAAAAAAAGTCATACTATAGCATGTCGTCCAAAATATGAAAAAAAGTCATACTATAGCATGTCGTCCAAAATATGAAAAAAAAGTCATACTATAGCATGTCGTCCAAAATATGAAAAAAAAGTCATACTATAGCATGTCGTCCAAAATATGAAAAAAGTCATACTATAGCATGTCGTCCAAAATATGAAAAAAAGTCATACTATAGCATGTCGTCCAAAATATGAAAAAAAGTCATACTATAGCATGTCGTCCAAAATATGAAAAAAAAAGTCATACTATAGCATGTCGTCCAAAATATGAAAAAAAAGTCATACTATAGCATGTCGTCCAAAATATGAAAAAAAAAAAAAGTCATACTATAGCATGTCGTCCAAAATATGAAAAAAAGTCATACTATAGCATGTCGTCCAAAATATGATGAAAAAAGTCATACTATAGCATGTCGTCCAAAATATGAAAAAAAGTCATACTATAGCATGTCGTCCAAAATATGAAAAAAAGTCATACTATAGCATGTCGTCCAAAATATGAAAAAAAGTCATATAGCATGTCGTCCAAAATATGAAAAAAAGTCACTATAGCATGTCGTCCAAAATATGAAAAAAAGTCATACTATAGCATGTCGTCCAAAATATGAAAAAAAGTCATACTATAGCATGTCGTCCAAAATATGAAAAAAAGTCATACTATAGCATGTCGTCCAAAATATGAAAAAAAATTCATACTATAGCATGTCGTCCAAAATATGATAAAAAAGTCATACTATAGCATGTCGTCCAAAATATGAAAAAAAAGTCATACTATAGCATGTCGTCCAAAATATGAAAAAAAGTCATACTATAGCATGTCGTCCAAAATATGAAAAAAAAGTCATACTATAGCATGTCGTCCAAAATATGAAAAAAAGTCATACTATAGCATGTCGTCCAAAATATGAAAAAAAGTCATACTATAGCATGTCGTCCAAAATATGAAAAAAAGTCATACTATAGCATGTCGTCCAAAATATGAAAAAAAAGTCATACTATAGCATGTCGTCCAAAATATGAAAAAAAAGTCATACTATAGCATGTCGTCCAAAATATGAAAAAAAGTCATACTATAGCATGTCGTCCAAAATATGAAAAAAAGTCATACTATAGCATGTCGTCCAAAATATGAAAAAAAGTCATACTATAGCATGTCGTCCAAAATATGAAAAAAAAGTCATACTATAGCATGTCGTCCAAAATATGAAAAAAAAAAGTCATACTATAGCATGTCGTCCAAAATATGAAAAAAAAGTCATACTATAGCATGTCGTCCAAAATATGAAAAAAAGTCATACTATAGCATGTCGTCCAAAATATGAAAAAAAGTCATACTATAGCATGTCGTCCAAAATATGAAAAAAAGTCATACTATAGCATGTCGTCCAAAATATGAAAAAAAGTCATACTATAGCATGTCGTCCAAAATATGAAAAAAAGTCATACTATAGCATGTCGTCCAAAATATGAAAAAAAGTCATACTATAGCATGTCGTCCAAAATATGAAAAAAAAGTCATACTATAGCATGTCGTCCAAAATATGAAAAAAAGTCATACTATAGCATGTCGTCCAAAATATGAAAAAAAGTCATACTATAGCATGTCGTCCAAAATATGAAAAAAAGTCATACTATAGCATGTCGTCCAAAATATGAAAAAAAAGTCATACTATAGCATGTCGTCCAAAATATGAAAAAAAAGTCATACTATAGCATGTCGTCCAAAATATGAAAAAAAGTCATACTATAGCATGTCGTCCAAAATATGAAAAAAAGTCATACTATAGCATGTCGTCCAAAATATGAAAAAAAAGTCATACTATAGCATGTCGTCCAAAATATGAAAAAAAAGTCATACTATAGCATGTCGTCCAAAATATGAAAAAAAGTCATACTATAGCATGTCGTCCAAAATATGAAAAAAAAGTCATACTATAGCATGTCGTCCAAAATATGAAAAAAAAGTCATACTATAGCATGTCGTCCAAAATATGAAAAAAAGTCATACTATAGCATGTCGTCCAAAATATGAAAAAAAGTCATACTATAGCATGTCGTCCAAAATATGAAAAAAAGTCATACTATAGCATGTCGTCCAAAATATGAAAAAAAGTCATACTATAGCATGTCGTCCAAAATATGAAAAAAAAGTCATACTATAGCATGTCGTCCAAAATATGAAAAAAAAGTCATACTATAGCATGTCGTCCAAAATATGAAAAAAAAAGTCATACTATAGCATGTCGTCCAAAATATGAAAAAAAAGTCATACTATAGCATGTCGTCCAAAATATGAAAAAAAAGTCATACTATAGCATGTCGTCCAAAATATGAAAAAAAGTCATACTATAGCATGTCGTCCAAAATATGAAAAAGTCATACTATAGCATGTCGTCCAAAATATGAAAAAAAAAGTCATACTATAGCATGTCGTCCAAAATATGAAAAAAAGTCATACTATAGCATGTCGTCCAAAATATGAAAAAAAGTCATACTATAGCATGTCGTCCAAAATATGAAAAAAAGTCATACTATAGCATGTCGTCCAAAATATGAAAAAAAGTCATACTATAGCATGTCGTCCAAAATATGAAAAAAAAAGTCATACTATAGCATGTCGTCCAAAATATGAAAAAAAGTCATACTATAGCATGTCGTCCAAAATATGAAAAAAAGTCATACTATAGCATGTCGTCCAAAATATGAAAAAAAGTCATACTATAGCATGTCGTCCAAAATATGAAAAAAAAATCATACTATAGCATGTCGTCCAAAATATGAAAAAAAGTCATACTATAGCATGTCGTCCAAAATATGAAAAAAAGTCATACTATAGCATGTCGTCCAAAATATGAAAAAAAGTCATACTATAGCATGTCGTCCAAAATATGAAAAAAAAGTCATACTATAGCATGTCGTCCAAAATATGAAAAAAAAGTCATACTATAGCATGTCGTCCAAAATATGAAAAAAAGTCATACTATAGCATGTCGTCCAAAATATGAAAAAAAAGTCATACTATAGCATGTCGTCCAAAATATGAAAAAAAGTCATACTATAGCATGTCGTCCAAAATATGATAAAAAGTCATACTATAGCATGTCGTCCAAAATATGATGAAAAAGTCATACTATAGCATGTCGTCCAAAATATGAAAAAAGTCATACTATAGCATGTCGTCCAAAATATGAAAAAAAGTCATACTATAGCATGTCGTCCAAAATATGAAAAAAAAGTCATACTATAGCATGTCGTCCAAAATATGAAAAAAAGTCATACTATAGCATGTCGTCCAAAATATGAAAAAAAGTCATACTATAGCATGTCGTCCAAAATATGAAAAAAAGTCATACTATAGCATGTCGTCCAAAATATGAAAAAAAAGTCATACTATAGCATGTCGTCCAAAATATGAAAAAAAGTCATACTATAGCATGTCGTCCAAAATATGAAAAAAAGTCATACTATAGCATGTCGTCCAAAATATGAAAAAAAGTCATACTATAGCATGTCGTCCAAAATATGATCAAAAAAAGTCATACTATAGCATGTCGTCCAAAATATGAAAAAAAGTCATACTATAGCATGTCGTCCAAAATATGAAAAAAAGTCATACTATAGCATGTCGTCCAAAATATGAAAAAAAAGTCATACTATAGCATGTCGTCCAAAATATGAAAAAAAGTCATACTATAGCATGTCGTCCAAAATATGAAAAAAAGTCATACTATAGCATGTCGTCCAAAATATGAAAAAAAAAAGTCATACTATAGCATGTCGTCCAAAATATGAAAAAAAAGTCATACTATAGCATGTCGTCCAAAATATGAAAAAAAAAAGTCATACTATAGCATGTCGTCCAAAATATGAAAAAAAGTCATACTATAGCATGTCGTCCAAAATATGATAAAAAAAGTCATACTATAGCATGTCGTCCAAAATATGAAAAAAAGTCATACTATAGCATGTCGTCCAAAATATGAAAAAAAGTCATACTATAGCATGTCGTCCAAAATATGAAAAAAAGTCATACTATAGCATGTCGTCCAAAATATGAAAAAAAGTCATACTATAGCATGTCGTCCAAAATATGAAAAAGTCATACTATAGCATGTCGTCCAAAATATGAAAAAAAAGTCATACTATAGCATGTCGTCCAAAATATGAAAAAAAGTCATACTATAGCATGTCGTCCAAAATATGATAAAAAAGTCATACTATAGCATGTCGTCCAAAATATGAAAAAAAGTCATACTATAGCATGTCGTCCAAAATATGAAAAAAAAGTCATACTATAGCATGTCGTCCAAAATATGAAAAAAAGTCATACTATAGCATGTCGTCCAAAATATGAAAAAAAAGTCATACTATAGCATGTCGTCCAAAATATGAAAAAAAGTCATACTATAGCATGTCGTCCAAAATATGAAAAAAAGTCATACTATAGCATGTCGTCCAAAATATGAAAAAAAAAGTCATACTATAGCATGTCGTCCAAAATATGAAAAAAAAAGTCATACTATAGCATGTCGTCCAAAATATGAAAAAAAGTCATACTATAGCATGTCGTCCAAAATATGAAAAAAAAGTCATACTATAGCATGTCGTCCAAAATATGAAAAAAAAAGTCATACTATAGCATGTCGTCCAAAATATGAAAAAAAAAAAAGTCATACTATAGCATGTCGTCCAAAATATGAAAAAAAGTCATACTATAGCATGTCGTCCAAAATATGAAAAAAAAGTCATACTATAGCATGTCGTCCAAAATATGAAAAAAAGTCATACTATAGCATGTCGTCCAAAATATGAAAAAAAGTCATACTATAGCATGTCGTCCAAAATATGAAAAAAAGTCATACTATAGCATGTCGTCCAAAATATGAAAAAAAAGTCATACTATAGCATGTCGTCCAAAATATGAAAAAAAGTCATACTATAGCATGTCGTCCAAAATATGAAAAAAAGTCATACTATAGCATG